>NC_088863.1:40484379-40784379 GCF_032884065.1 Artemia franciscana | reverse complement strand
GCTCATGTATGAGCTTCTGAAAGAGCCAGAGATGTGCCTGAGCCTTTCAACTTCACATTCACTGTCATGAGTGTCACCACTGTTTGTCAAGCAAACAAAAGTCCTTGGTTGCGACTTTTGATAGGTGTAGAACAGCACGGTGCCGATAGACTTCATCTCATCTCCACTTACTTCTTTTCTTGGCACTGAAAGCTCCGTTGCCGGCAACTCAGGTGTAGACACTTCAATAAGTCCCATTCCATGAAAGGTATTCAGGCCGTCGATTGTAGCAATAGCATGATCGACGTTGTCTCCTAAGTACTGAAAAAAATATGCATTCTCTTCGGATTCTTCCAACAACGTTTGATTTACTGCTGCACATCTCTCAAATTTTTTTACCTCTAAGTACGAAGAGTAGAAACCAAGATTGTGCAGTGTGTCAAATAAAAATGGGGACGAGAAATTGTGATACAGCTGCGAAGCCAGTCCTATTTGTACAGGAGACATTAAACCACGTGGCCTGCATGCCTGCATTATAGCCTGTCCGATAGAACACATTAGACAAGGCGTGTCAACCCCTATCGATGAAAGCAATAGACAAAGATGTGGGCACACGAAGTTCAAACACTTCTCTACTCACGGTATTTCGTTAGGAAATTGGTAGGAATCCTTGCTTGTCGTAATGGATTTGATTTCACTTCTTATTATCTTTCCAACGACTTTGATGAGCTGATCCCTTTCTCCGTTTTCACTATCTGCTTTTTCCTCTTGGTGAAATTCTCGTAATATCCTGTCAACTGTATCTCTAAATGTTATGAGTGTCTCTTTCCCATTTGAATTGGACACAACCACTTGTTCGCAATACTCACTGACTAGAAAATCCTTCGCTTGACGAAAGCTGTAGGCCAAACTGTCACAGTCGGTTTCAGAGAGAATATGAGCCATCTTTCTTGAAATGATCGTCTGAGGTACCGGTTCTTCACTGTTGGCATAGCACCGAAGCGCTTCTTCGAGAGCGGCTTTTCTTGCACTATCGCGTGGTCTTTCCTTCCATTTCTTTGTTGGAGGCACGTGTCACTCACTTCTTCTTGACCACTGAATTTTTGTGGAATCTCTTTTCCTGTCCTGAAGTTCACTGAGCATATTTGATGATAAATGGCATCCTCTGCATGAAGGTCAGAAGTCTTTGAATTTATCCGACCAAGCACTGTCATGTTCCACTGATCGTTCCTGCTTTTACACATTACGCTATTTGAATAGTCGGAGCTATGAGTTCGTACTGCATAAGCTTCAGCGAATTCACGACTTATGATCTTGCATAATTTCACTGCTCGACCACAGAATAGGCAGTTCTTCGACAAATAAAAGCGTAGAGCTGAAGATCTGGTGGGGGGAGGCTGCAACCGTTTCTTTCTGCCCAAGTTTTCTTTGAGCGTTCTTTTCTTTGTCGATCCGACGTCTGTCACAGATGTTACGACGACACGCGGTGTGGATTTCATTTCCAGTCGTCACAGCTATGCTACTACCTCTTTCTTTGCTTGCGTTATTCACGGCATCGACTCCTTTCTCGGATAATATGGTAGTGTTTTCACCGGGTTTGTTGCTGCTTTGGCATATCGGGCAAACCATGTTCTCTTCATTGACGGTTCTAGATTAAAAAGAGACTGATTATGTCATACAACTTGTTTGTTCAGTCAATCCAGGCACAGTCCAATCGGAATTCAACCCATCGCCGCCTAGAAGAACAAATTCAGCTTGAATGATACACAGTAGGTTGCATTGCACAAATGAAGTTGAAAAGTAGAAATGAATATCCGCTCTTCCAAAATCAGAAGCATAATCCTAAACACTATCTTACTAAATACTTCTAATCAACGCTCGCGGATCCCAGTTTATTATTTTGTCTTTCCTTTGCGGAAAAATAAAACGGCACAAACCTTGTATATAGCCTTGAACACGCCAATCATCTAGCAAGTACTATGGTAGATGGCTCTACTGATTAGATCACCTAAGGAATGACACTAAGGAATGGAAACCGCAAACTGGAGGGGGAGTCTGGAATGCTGGTCTGAAATTAAACTCTTCGAGACTCATATTCTAAGGCGTCATTCCTAGCTTGATAGGAAACGGTGAATCAACCAACAAATGATCAAAATAACTAGTTCACGTTGTTTAACTTTCACAGCCGATTTAGGTAAGATGAAGTACTTCACCACGTAAAATCAGGTTTTAAATTCATTTTCGAATTCACCGCCATTGATTCCATAGGAAACTGCCAAATAATGCAACAACCTCTTAATTTCGAGTTCCCCCCCCGCGCCCTTTAAGGGTGGAAATGGGCATTAGGGTACAGAAAAAAGGAAAATCTGAATTCAGATATGGAGTCAGCATGCTCAATTTGATTGGAAACGACTATTTCAACTCAAAAATATTTATAAACACAAAAGTCGGATTTTCCCTACATTTTTCCCCTTCAAGGGCAAATTTGGGATACTTGTGCAAAGGGGATTCGGGATTTTTTGTGTGTGATTAAGCTGATTTTTCTGAGCATTTTGGTATAAAAAAAAAAATTGTGTTGCAATTTCCCCGAGGTTTGACCATTTTTTCCGTATCTTTCCTCCACTATTTGTGCATTATGTAATTTAGCTTTTAATACATTCGGCAGGACAGAACTTCTAAGAGATTTTTGTTGAGTAAAAAGGTATATTAACGGATTTTCTGAATAACGGATGGGATTTCGAGAAAAAATTGGAAACACTGTGTTAAAGATCGATGATTGATTATCTGTCTATTTGCTTCCATTGTATAGCGTATAGTGTAGTAGATTTGATCCCCCCCCCCAAAATAAACAAAGAGCCATGGCTACAAAAAGAGATAATAACATACAAATACAATTAAGAGATTCAATTTAAGCTTTTGAACAAATGATTAAAAAAAAGAAAACACGCTATTCAAAAACGCTAACACAAACAAACGAAGTCGTCAAGCAAAACCCTAACGGTGGGTCATGCCAACACGAATAAACCGCGCCAGATTCTTAACACTAATATTTCATTCATTTTCAAACAATTCCCCCCCCCGAGGGTCAACCCCCTCATCCACTCCAAAAATCTCCATTCTCAAGTGCCTTATCCCTTCCCCAAAAAAATGCAACCGATTTTCCTCCCATTCTCCATACATTGGACAACTGTCATTCTAAATCTTAACACTCTTCATTCTAAACCTTTACAAAAATCTTTTCCCCCCAAGTGGCATAAAATTACTTCTACAAGAAATTATCCACTTTATAATTATCTGTCTCTCCATCTCGAAGTGTGTATTAGTTAGCTAGCTCCATTTCTATTTTCATACATCTTCATGGTTTTCTTGTTAAATCAGAAAGCTCTGCTATATGTATCTGCTATAGCTCAAATTCTAAGCAATCTTGTCTGCAAGGCTCTCCTTGATACACACTTAGGATTTTTAAACTATTGTTGATAATATGTACGGACACTTTTTTTTTTGGGGGGGGGGTATATATACAAAAACTGTTGGTATTTATTTTTACACTATGATTTGTATTTTGTTTCTTTTTTTCGGGGGTTAGGGTCGATCTATCACAGCAGGATAAGATAAAAGTTAAAGAAAATAATTGGAAAATATGAAGTTAGTCGCAACTGCAAAATGATTGCCTTATGATAAAAATGCACAGGAATAACAGGCTGGGACAAAGAAGTGCAAATAACTACTTCCCGTGGACTTGAACTGGCGCCAACCAGAGGCTTCACTAGCCAAAATGTTAAGGGAGCGCAATGGATTTCATTGAATGGTTGGTCATTTTTATTGACAGATTTGGGTGTCATTGCTATCAAAATTACTTTTTTTTCCGTTTGAAATTGATCTTTTTTTTATTTTATGTCTTATATTTGCATCAACCCAAACACCCTAATAGAAGAAATGTGAGTAACTCCGTGATTAATGTGAGTAAAAAATCCGTGCTTTGCTCCACAATTTTGTCGAATCAAATTTCATCAGACTGACTGAAATAGGAGGACTGACGCCCTTGGCTTATACGTGACACCCCTGACGAGAACTATAGTGGTTGATACCAGATAACCACTTGTGACCGAGAATGCGTCCACTAGGTGTACATCAGAAGGTGTTCCCGTCTGGAATACCTTTAAGGGGTATATTCTTGTTAATTTTTTATTTACTTTTTTTTGTAAATAACATGGAGTCAAATTCTAAAGTAAAACCAAGCAAATGTATAAAATTGGCAGAGCTCCTTATTCTAAATAAGCTCTGAATTGCCTTTAAGGAGCGTTTTCTCTTTTTAATTTAATTTCACTAAGTTTTAATCTAATCATATTTCATTACATAGAATCAAATTCTAAATCTGTATCAAGAAAACAACTCATTTCAAATAGGCAAGCCAAATAATTTCTTTAACTTTTATCTCAAGCTGCTATGATCACTCAGCCCCCGATCCCCCAAACACGAAAAGAAGAATCAAAAGAAATAAATGTAAAAATATATCTATAGGATAAATTAAATAAAGAAAAAGGTTTTTTTTCATCTGAAAGTAAGGAGTAGCATTAAAACTTAAAACATACAGATATTGTTCCGTATGTGTGGAAGCCAATCCCCCCGTCAACACCTCGCTCGTTACGCTAAGGCATTTTAGGGCTTCCAGAAAAGCTTGTTATTCTGATTAAGCGGCCCCTTGTGTTTTAACTGTCGTTCTTATCTGGGACAAAATTTGAATATTTAGTCAACATTTTCGAAGAATAGCAGTTTTATTGAATAAGTTCTTAATAGCTTTTTAACTACAAAATTTCGGAGGGACGGAGAGAGGTACTATTGTTTATGGATTTAAGTTCTATGCGACTACTGATCTTCTTCGCGGCTAAAGCAATCGCTTTAGCCGCGCAATAATTTATCGCAATAATTTCTTATGCTTAAAAACATTGTATGCATATGTTTAGATACATTGACATGTAGTGTCTAAGTAGGAAAAGAGAAACGTTATGATTTAAAATCGCTAAAAACAAAGCTACTCGTGGGATTTGCCGCCCAACCCCCAAGAAATTTCCTGGTGAGGCTCACGATATCTCGGCTCGCGCTTTCTCTGACTTTGTGATGTCGCACCCATCTCTGTAGGTAGCAGACCTGTAAATGTATTGTTTTATGCTACATTAAAAAAGATTGTCGCAATACGAGTAGCACTATAACACCCCCCCCCTCCCTGGCGCTAACAATATAGAGGTAGGTTAATTCCAGAGAATTAAGAGGGAGAATAATTCTATACCCCCTTCCATCGCAAAACTCGTTCTAAATGTATAAGAGGGCCTAATGTGGGCTAAGATGTTTGGGCATTAAAATACACGCTTTGAGGCATCTGCCTCGCTCCCTTCTACAAAATGACCCACCGCCCCTGTTTCGCAATAGCTGATGTTCGCGGACGCATCATTGTGTATAATTTTATAAAATATGAAGTAAATTTGTTTAGTCGAAGGAGTCTTTAAAATAAACGTTAAAAACATTTTAATGCAATAAGAAGGAAGGTATCGAATCGTAGCTCAATTATTCAGGCTTAGTCTAAATGAAAGACGATGATAAATTAATTCTCACCGATACCTACTCCCCATGCCTCTTCGTATATTTTTCTGGAGGTTCATGGAGTTTCGACAGTTTGGAAAGTAAAAAGCGCTCTTTTAGGCATCCAAAAGCCCTTCCCTACTTACCCAGTGACTCACAGCCCCTCCTTCATAATAGCAGATGCTCAATAACATCTTTTCTTCGTCAATTTTATTTGTCTTAATTTCTCTTTGGCTGCTCAATTTTATACTCGAGGAGAATTTTATAGGGCGTAATTTCCCACGTGGGAGAGAAAATAGGCTAGACTAGTAGTGGGGGTTTTGTGGATATAAGCGTGCCCATAGGGAGTATACTATTGGATAATCCCTCAAGACCTTATTACGTGCACCTGTTTTTTGTGTAATAGGAGTTGCTTGTTTACTTATGCAAATGTTTTCTTCAAGACATTGATGCTGAGTATGTACACTTGTATGTTACGTAATACTGTAGGGTTGCTTTGGTAAATTATCGAGGATGGTGTAATCATGAGTAACTTGTTTTGCTAGAGCTCACGGGATGCTAGTAAAATGGGGAACCCACGGTTGTAATTGCAGATTACGTAATCCCGCTTGACTTACTAGAGCTCACGTGCCGCTAGTCCAGTGGGCAACCCATGGTTGTAACTGAGGAACACGTAATCTTGCGTGACTTGTTTTTTTAGAGCTCAGGGCCAATAATCAGCTGAGGATGACGCACACGTGGTTGTTACGTAGTACTCTAGGACATGTTATTATTTTTTTCTTCAAGGCTTTTCTTTTCATTTAGAAATTTTTTCTTCGAAGTTTCTTTTTTCTTAAAGATTTTTTTTTGTTTTGATTTTTTTTCATTAAGAATATTTTTTTTAAATTTTTCTCTTCGAAACATTTTCTTCGAGATTTTTTTTTTCTTCGAGATTTTTTTCTCAGCGAATCTTTATAGTCCGATGGCAAGAAAAGTTTTTGTCCGCTCTAAGAATTTAACCGAAGACCAGAGATTTTCCCAACGGAGCGATGCCTTAACCACCTGTAACAACAAATACTTTCTAATATTATGTTTCGGGAAACAAATTTCATGAAATAGGGTGTTTCCCGTACGGCGAATTATCTACCTAAATTCTAGATCGATAACGTACATGTTGCTTCCTACGCAACCTATGAATTGGAAATGATTTCGCTAAGCAGTTAGACAAAAGAGGTTTTTGTCTGGTGTGCAGGTGTTATGAATTTTCTGACGCGAGCTAGACAAGAACAAGTTGAATTAGGTATTGACTCAGTTGGATGTTAAGTAGCATTGGCAATGCATCTTTTCTTCTCCTTGGCTTTACCCTTCCTCTGATCTTTATAATGATACTGGAATAGCTCCGCTGGATCATATTATAGGTAAAAGTACCCTTTATTTTGCGCATTCTGCTTTTCTAGGTACTCTCCCACCGCCCCTACAGCAGTTTTTCTCACGGACAGGCTCAGGTAGGTACTTTTCTTCTTTACGTAATTCTTCTCGACGATTTATTTTACCAAAACGATCTTCTACAGCAAGCCAGAGGTCTCCAGTATATCAATCAATTCTATTATGGAACTCCATCCCTTCGGATGTCCCTCTTTTTCTTTCTGCAAAGGCATTATTTCGTCGGGTATTTCCAATTCAATAATTTTTCTCTCTTTATTAATCCTTTCCTAATTTGTATGTCTCTTCTCTTCTTTTAAAATAATTTTCAGCTATATGTTAATCTCCTTCTAAATCTTCTATCTGTTAAATATCCTATCTATTCAATGTCCTTGTCTTGTTCCAGTGTTTTTTTTTTTTTTTTTTTTTTTTTGTATATATTTTATAGTAGTGTTTTATTCTTGTTCTCTGTGGTCCATTACAAGCAAAGCTTCTTGGGCCTAGTAACCACTTTACTTTTGTAATAGATTTTTCTTTTAGTATCAATAAATTGATTGATTGATTGATTGATTGCGCAAATGATTTCAATGGCCAGTTATCAATCTCATATTTAAAACTGAATGATAATGATTCACCTTATTGTTTCTATGGATGGTATTTCTGGGGATCCAATATTGTTTCCCATATTTTTTATTATGTTTTCTCCCAAATTCTGTTTAAAGCACAAGAGAGGTTACTTCGGCTTGAAAAAAACGAGTTCTACTTCTACTAGCAAAAATAAGGGGATATAGAGATAAACAAAGGGAAACAGAATATGAAAACTGGAAGGACCACGGAAAACGCAAGAATGATAGATAAGAAAAACACACTCTATAATATTACGTGTCGAAGATTCATCGTGGAACAGGAAATATAAAAGATGAAGGACAAAACTTTTAGTTTGCTTATTAGTTTTATCAATAAGTAAATCTTCAAAAATTATTCAAACACTTTATTCTTAGGGCACTTAAATCGGTCTTATACAGCTAAGAAAATGAGTGCTGAGAAATTCACTATAAGTATGCCCACGACATCAAAGATATAATATTGCATTAAAACCACATATTCGATCTGTAAATCTAGATTTGTTGAGGGGAAGGTGACTTATTGGAGGTAAATTCGAGGGGACACAAGACATATGACTGACATGGACACAATGGACATGGACACAAAACAGACAGAGTCAGACACACAATCATACAAAGACAGACACAGAGGCAAGTAATCACACAGTCAGACACACAGGTACGGAGATAGAGAGTAAAAAACACGCAGGGTCAGACATACAATGACAGACACAGAGACAGGCAAACCCATTTTTAGACACACAAGCACAGAGAGACAGGAAAAAGAACACACACGCAAAGACAGACAAACGCATAGTCAGACACAGAAGAACGGAGAAAGAGAGAGAGAGAGAGAGAGAGAGAGAGAGAGAGAGAGAGAGAGAGAGAACTAACCTACAGATGTTGGGTACCTGCGGGTAAACCAGTTAACTTAGGCAACCAATAGCTCCCAGGTACATGTGTAGTGCGCGCCCTGCTAAGTCAACTTAAATGAACTTAGCTTGAAGGCAATATTTCAGTTAAATATTACTTATACTGCCATGAGTGTGTAGAATTCACTGCGCATAGATTGGCTGCAGGTAGCCTGGAATACGGAAATTTCGCTGTAGGTACCTGATGAACTGTTGTAGGTTGGCTGTAGGTAGCCATACTTTGGTAGGTGGTACTTTTACTGATCAAGTTGATTCAGGCAGCCATTTCATTGTCTCTATTGACGGCAATTTTATTACTCAGATCGATTCCAGCCTCATTTCATTGTTTGTGCCTGTGTGTCTGACCGTGTGTTTGCATGTCTCTGTGTTGGTTTGGTTCAGTGTCTGTTTGTGTTTTTTTTCTCTCTCCTTCTCCATGCCCGAGTGTCTGACTATGTGTTTGCCTGTCTCTATGTCTGTCGTTGTATGATTGTGTGTGTTTGTGTTTGTTTTTTGTTTCTGTCTCTCCGTGCCTGTGTTTCTGACTGTGGAATTGCCTGTTTCTATCTGTCTTTGTGTTTTCATGTCTGACTCTGTGGGTTTGTGTGTGTTTTTGTCTATCTCTCTCTCCATGCCCATGTGTCTGATTGTGTATTTGTCTGTCTTTGTGAATGTTTTTGTCTCTCTCTCTCTTTCTCTCCACGCCTGTGTGTCTGACTGTGTGTTCGTCTATCTCTGTGTTTGTCTTTGTGTGTTTGTGTTTCTGACTATGTGTGTTTGTGTGTTTTTTGTCTCTCTCTCTTCGTGCCTGCGTGTCTGACTGTGTGTTTGCCTGTCTCTGTGTCTGTTTTGTGTGTTTGCGTGTCTGACTCTTGTGTCTTTTTGTGTTTTTTTGCCTCTCCCTCTCTCTGTCTCCGTGCATGTGTCTCTGACTGCGTATTTGCCTGTCTCTGTGTCAGCATTTTGGTGTCAGACATTGTGTGTTTGTGTATATTTTTTTGTCTCTGTCTCCACATGCCTGTGTATATGACTGTGTGTTTGCCTCTCTATGTTTCTTTCTTTGTATGTTTGTGTTTCTAACTCTGTGTATTTGTTTGTGTTTTTGTCTCTCTCTCTCTCTCTCCCTCTCCCTCTCTCTCTGTGCCTATACTTCTGAATGCGGGTTCGCCCGTCTCTGTCTCTGTGTTTGTGTGTCTGACTATGTTTGTGTTTTTGTTTCTCTCTTTGTGTCTTTGTGTCTGAGTGTGGGTTTGCCTGTCGCTGTGTCTATCCTTGTGCTTGTTTGTTTGATTATGTGTGTATATTTGTGTTTTTTGTCTGTCCCTTCCCACATTGGTGTATGATATGCGTCCGTCTTCTTGTGTTTTGCGTGTCAGACTTTGTGGGTTGCATGTTTTTTTCTTTATCAGCTATGCTTCTGTGTAGACTGTGTGTTTGCCTGTCTCTGTATACCTGTGGGTCTGAATGTGTGTGTTTGTGTGTGTGTGTTTTTTATCTGTCTCCCTCTCTGCCTGTGGGTCTGACCTTCTGTTTTCCTGTCTTTGTGTGTGGACTTTGGGAAAAATCGTGCCCATTTCTCTCAGTCTTCAGTAAAAACCCTGTTGACCTGTTTCACACTCTAGTGGACCCCTACGAGCCCGGTTGTAGTACCTTTGTCTCTGAAAATTCCCCTTCTTACATCCTTGACTTTTGAATAAACATGTTAAACGTTGGAGCTGTTTTCGGGCCCTAAAAATAATGGAAGCATAACAAAATATTGAATGAAATATTTTTATTGGAGTAGTGGCATGTAGAATATCGTCATAAAAAATGAATGGTTTGAATATATTCCATAAAATACTTCATTATATTCTCTCTTGACATGGCACTTATCCTATTTTAGGGTCATAGACAACTTTTAGCAACCTCGCCATACATGTCATCATTAACATTATAGTGTTACTAATTGAATCTGTTGGTAAACTTTTGATGGTACTAGTAACGTTTACCGGTGCTTTGTTTTTCTTCAATCCATCTTTATATTACTTGGTGATATTGTTTGTCAATACCCTTTACTTGCGGTTGCATCGTTTATTATGACATTATTTTTACATAGGTTGCAGTTTCAGCACATAGGTAAGATATACGTTATGACGATGCTGCAGAAGGCTCGTCCTCTTCTTCTCCTGTTTTGAATGCTACTACCAGAAAGATGGCGATATGATCTATCAACGGGTAATGTATTACCAATAGCATAAGCACGTAGCTGGCCTTCACCATCGACTAAAAGTCTGATGTTTGCATTTTTCTTTTAGCACTATCATCTCTGGAAATGTTACTCTCGCATATCCACCGTTTTGATGATGGAAGTTCTTGGGCACTCCAAAGGACTTTAACCCCTCACTGTCATGACAACGCACGCATACATTTTCAATAGGATCCCATTAATACTTGTTTCACACTTTCTCTTAGTCATACTTTCCCTTTTTTCAAATATTTTTCTTTGTCAGCTTTCAATGTTATGATAAATTTATCATATACACATACTTGTACTTGCCTGTCTCTATGTCTATCTTTTTTTGTTTTTATGGCTGACTCTGAGTTTTTTCTGCGTCTTTTTTCTCTCTCTCTCGCTTTCTCTCTCTCTCTCTCTCCCCTGTCTCTCTCTCTCTCCCCCCCCTCTCTCTCTCTCTCTCTCCATACCTGTGGCTGACTGTGTGTTTGCCTGTCTCTGTGTCTGTTTTGTGTGTTTTGTGTCTCACTCTGTGTCTTTTTGTGTGTTTGTGTGTCTCACTCTCTGTCTTTTTGTGTGTTTTTTGCCTCTCCCTCTCTCTGTCTCCGTGCATGTGTCTCTGACTGCGTATTTGCCTGTCTCTGTCATACAGAGCTCCCATTTTTCTCATGCGGCTAAACTTTCATCACTAATTCCAACAATTGCCCATTGCAAGAATTGGGACGATCTGAAGGAAGGTTATGAGAAGTACAAGGAATATCTAAGCACATGTACTGATTTGAAAATTGAATTCCAGATCTTGAAGAGTCACTGGTCGAGCTTAGCAACGGAGAAGCCGAAGACAGCTATTTCGGCTCTCAACAGCTGTCAGGAACAAATTTTCATGAACATCTTTGTATTGCTCACAGTCTTTGTAACGCTTCCACTTTCAACATGCGAGGCAGAAAGAATTTTCTCCAAGGTCGACATAACGTCGTCCGCACTCAGAAGCACAACGTCAGAGGAGAGGTTAGAGGCGCTGTTGTTAATGCAAGTAAACAAGAACGAACTGACGAAAACAGAAGATGTAATAAATTCGTTTGCCATCATAAAAGCTCGGAGACTGAATCTGATACTCTAGTATGGCCTTTTGTTCAATTTTTTTGCAGCCGGAATTCGATAGTAGACTAACCGAGCTACAACTCTTCTCATCCCACGATACGAACCAGATCTACAGAAACGAAACTTACCGATTAACCGACAAATCAGTCAAGAAAAGAACCGGGCTCGAAAATAATAAGGAGGTATGGGTGAAATACTCTTTGCTACTACTACTAGTAGTGATATTTAGATTAGTAACGTGATTCAGTTTATCTAGAAAAGTAGAGATGGGATGGTACGATATAGATTAGTCGAGCTGGGATGGTATGATATAGATTAGTAGAGATAGGAATATGTAGATTAGTAGAGGGAGATCTATTACTTAGATTTGTGTGTGTGGGCGAAGAGGGGGGGGGTGAGATAGAGAATACGAGTGATATATAGTAAAAAACATCAATGAAAAACCATACCAACATACACACGCTAAAACATACAGAAAAACACGTACAAATACAAACCCACACACGCATACACACAAACACACAAAAACAGAAAACAGTTATACATACATACATACATACTCATACCTGCACTCTTTTCTACTCTACTACTGCTACAACTAAAAAAAATAATGTTTTCTTTCTTTAGTAATTAAGACAGATTAGCACTTGAATGTGGCCTTAGCCTTATTCACCCATTCTACTACCTAGGACAAACACTTTTTCGAAATTCATATGTTGGAATATCACAAAGCTTCATATTACCATAGAAGAAAGCTAGGTGTTGGGGTTTGGTTTTATTGTTAGGAGTGTGGGGGTGGCACTGGAGAAACTTCACGTTGGTGCCCATTTTAATACTAATCTCCAGGATTTATTTAAATTTTATTTTTTTATAAATTCTATGTATTTTTTAAATCTATATATCTTCTAAGGAAATTTAAAGGAATGAAACATTAAATTTTTAGGTTACAAATCATATAATGTAAGGTTATTAAGGGCTAGTATTAAGGGCTAGTAAGGGCTATTACCCCTTACTCTCAAGCCTCTACCCCACATGAGACACTGATTTTCTTGTAGTTTAAAATTTAAACAAGGAGTAGAAAATACTTTCAGGGATGAGTAAATTGATCTTTCTTCTAGTTTACATTTCAGGTTAAATAAGTGGCGAGGATGTACAAGCTCAAGATGTTATATTAACGTCATTTCATCAGAATTATTGAATGTAAGTTACGTGGTAATGTTAATTGTAAAACAACTGATATAATTTACCCCTTAGAATGTAATAAATGCTGTTTACAATATGCGGAGGAAACAACTGAAAATATATATAAGAGATTTTCTGGTCATAAAAACAACGGTTATTAAAAAAAAACTAATAGCTATCTAGTTCAACATTGTAATAATGTTGTAATAATTGTAATAATCGGAGTTTAAAAACTTAAATAAGGAAGAGAAGAATAATAGACTGCGCAAACAGGAGGATTTCTGGATCCATACTCTTGGTACAGCTTATCCTTTTGGGCTAAATGATCATGTAGCAAAATATAGAGACGTGTCTCATGTTGTTAAATGTATTGATGGTCTTATTGATCATCCTTCTGTTATGTGTCCTACTAATTGTAAAAAACGATTGAGAGGGCATAGGAAAAATAATAGGAAAATTCTTAAAAACTATTGGACAAATGATATTTTATTATAATTTAATACTCAAAAGATTGGACAGTGATATAAATTGGAAACCTGTTTATAATTGTAAGCAACTAGGTACATTTGTAAATCCCACTTACCAACATGTTATAACAGGGGACTTATCAATAATAAAACATGAAGAACTTCAAAATGTAATGAATAAAGGGGTTAAATTTCGTCTTTTTCATCATTTGAAACCATCAAGTATTCTTGGTAGCTTGGAGAGTGATTTTGATTTATTTATTGACAAGTGGTGCAAGAAAGAGAATAAATAAAGAGTTTTTAAAGTTGGAAGAATTTAATTATTAATAGAATACGAAATAAAATAAATGCTAACTTAAAAAAAGTAACATTAAATCATTATTTTATAATGCTAGGATAAAACAAGCAATTGCTAATCTACCGAATGAATTTGCAATTTTACCGGCTGATAAAGCTAATAAGAATTTTGCCATAACTTTTGAGAAGTTGTATTGTGATGTCTTAACAAGGGAATTGTGTACGACCAATGTCTATGAAAAGGTGATGTTAGAGGATGAAAATTTAATTTAAAAAACAGAGGAAATATTGTTTAAAAATTTAATATTAGAATTATGATAATGATAAAAGTTCCCTTTCCTTTATTGGACTGTAAAATTTCATAAAATCCCTCTAAACCACGCCCTAAACCACGGTTTATTGCTGGAGCAGCTAGATGTCCAACTGAAATTGCTGCTACTGACCTCTCTTTAATTTTAAGGGAAATTATAAATAAATTTAAAACCTGTTGTTCTGGTACTAAAAAAATTTCGAACTTCAATCCATACTGGAGTGTTAATAATTCATAGCAGGGGATAAACAATGATTTCGGCTAAAAGAATAGAGTCTTTCGATTTTGCGACAATGTATACTAATCTATCACTTAATGTAGTGTTGGAAAATTTAAAAACAGTTATTAAGAAATCGTTCCTCTTATCTAGTAAGAGGTTCTTCAAAATAGACACTTTTAATTAAATTGTTAGATGGATAAACTGCTTCAACACTACAGTTTGTTCAAGATGTTACAGCCTAGATATGATTTTTGACTTATTAGAATTTGTTTTATACAATACTTATATAAGATTTAATGGTAATTTTTATAAGAAAATTGAGGGAATTCCCATGAGGGGGGGGGGGGGGGAATGCCAGCCCATTTATAGCTGAGTTGTTTTAAATCAACTAGAATATAAATATATGATGGATAAAAATAATCCAAATAACTTAGAAAATGCTTTGTCAAATAATAAAAGGTATTTTGATGATATTTTGGTTTTAAATTGTAAAGTATTTATTGATATTTCTAAAAAAATTTAGCCATCAGAGCTGACTCTTGAACCTAGTCATGGCGCATGTCTAGAAGATCATTTCTTAGATTTGAATATGAATATTTCTGATAATAATAAGCTAGGTTTTAAAATGTATAATAAAACGGATGATTTTGGTTTTAAAGTAATTAATTTCCCGTTCCCTGAAAGTAATATAAAGTCAAATATCAAAAATTCAGCATTTTACTCACAATTACTTAAATTGCAAGGATTTGTAGTAGTTATATCGATTTTAAAAGGAGATGTAAAATTTTAGGCCAAAAATTGATTTTAAGAGGTTTTTCTGCAAATAAATTAAGTTAGCAATTTAAAAAGTTTAATTCTTATTATAATAAACTTTTAAGCAAATACCGAAAGAATTATCTTGAAATACTTAGTGAAATCATTCGATGATTTGTAAAATGGCAACAAATGTTCAGTATTAATATACATGGTAAATAGGTATGATAATGCAGGTTAACACAAATACATGCGGCCCAAAAACAAGGTAGGATAAGTAAGTTATATTTCGGAGGTGATACCTAGAACGGGGATACCGTAGGGATTCTACGGTAGGGACACCACTTGCCTGGGTAAGGAATTTAAAGTGCCGAAACACTATATGCAAATGTGTATTCTCCTGATGAGCCCTTGTGTTGGGTTGTCGCCTTTGAATTATTTGTCTTTTATATTGTTTTTAATATTTGGTATATATTTGGTAACGACTTACGACACGACTGCCTGTCCATGGATTATTCTTTGCGGTTGATTGTGTATGGTTATGCTGTTTGACCTATGTAATTGGATGGGTGAGTAGAGTTAAGGCCTCGTTCAAGTACTGATCTATATTAATTACTAAAGTAGTAAAACAGTCTTCCTTTCTCCTTCTGTCTTTCTTTTCTGTTTATATGTTTTTTTATGGTGTGTGTTTATTTCTTTGTTTGTGCTGATGCATTGGTTATTTCTTTTTTCATTATGACATTATTTCATATATAAAATATATATTTACACTAATATATTATATTTTTCTCTATCACTATTCGGCTTGTATGGTTTTCGAAGAAATTAGGAACTTTAAATATATTTGGGTATTAAACCAGGCCGCGGTAGGGGTAGGGCTTATAATAAACATCATAACATAAACACATTCCTTTTTGAAAGAAAATCAACTTAACAGTGGGGGACACGACCCTTTCTATGTTTTGGTTCTGGTTCCGATTAAAGAATCCTCGAAAAAAGGAGCCCCTGACACAAGTAAAAACCAAATATTCCTTTGCATGTCGTGGAACATCTTCAAAACATTTTCTAGCTGCCAGAGCAACAAGGCAGGACCCCCACATTTCAAGTGCTCCTCAGATATTCCACAGCAACTAGGCGTGCGGTTGGTTTTCAATCTCTTTATAGAAAATGTTGGAATCTTGTACCGGATCAAGGGGCTGCTTTACAATTCACTTCCTCTTGTAAAAACAATTGCATTTCCAATCTTAGACATTAGAGGTTTTCCCATTAATTGATTTTTTTTATCGAGCTCTGAAGAAAAAAAAAAATAGTCTGGCCTACTCATTCAAAAAGTCTCAATGAAGCTATGTAATTTATTCATCAAAGAATCTGCGCACGTCTGTTGTTAATACGCATTTTACTGCTATAGGAAAATAGTATTGGCTTTCGAAGAGGTTTCTTTGTCATTTTACATGAGCATCAGCCAGATTCACAAAAACAAACTGGTCTGACGAAAACGATATCTACACCCCCACCTATCAATGCGCTCGAATCACATTGGTGCCCTTGGTCCAGTGGCCCCCCAAGATTTTTTTCCGCCCCTGGACCCAGTTTATCAGGGTATCTTACCTTTCAAACTAGTTTGTATCACAGTAGTGGAGCAGCTTTGTTTTTCATTTACAGAAGAGCACAAAAGAAGCTAAGGATTCAGCTCGTTTGGGGAAAGAGGGAGAAAAAAGTGAAAACAACAATATCTTGCAAATACCTTTTAGCATTTAAATTAGACCCAATTTGGAGGCCTTAACTAAAACAAAATTGGAACAATGGAAACCACAGTACAGGTAAAAGCAAGTGGATGCTGCTTTCCATATTTATTCTTGCAGGTGGGGTGTGGGGCCCTCTAAAGGCCAAAGCATCATTTTTGCTTTACCAAAAATAGTATGCATTTCCAGGAGTATACTTTTATTTACCAAATCTTCAACAACATAAAAGAAGAAAGTATCGATACTGAAGTGAAGAAAACAAAATTATTTGAATACTTTCTTTGGGGCTTTCATTTACTTTCATTGTTTAAAAGAACACTTTCTTTGTTAGAACCTTTAATTTTGACTCTATTTCGTTTGAAAATATGAATAATTTATGCCTGAATAGAATATGAACTTAGTGGATTTTCGGAGCATTTTTTTCCAGTTTGTTGAAGCGATATTTTGGGTTAACGAATCAATAGATGATCTACCTATTTATTTTCTGCACGTTTGAAAGGGATGTATTTAAATAAGAAGGATATATGGATAAAACTTGACACAAATCAGACTGATCAAACTAGATTGCTTGTTTAAACCGTAATAATACTAATTCCATGACGTCTCACCATTTTTGACTTTCCCAAAATTATATTGATAAAACAGAAAATGAGTAAATTATGTTTTGTCATCGATTTAACCAAGCTTAAAAAAGTTATGTCTTTATTGAGGTTTACTTGGCCTTGTCCAAGCGCAAGTTTTTGTTGGACTTTAAATCTAAGCTTTTTCTACTTCCATGCGTCATGTATAGACACACTTAAAGTTAGTTTCAAATCTCTACCTGGTCCAGCCATGTATGAATGTAATTTTTAAGCCGAATAGAGAGAATGTGCATAGCCCCGTTTTCATACATCACGAATCGTTTCACCTTTTTGTTTATGGATGATCAAAATTAGTCCCAGTGATTGTTCGAAAGAAAACTTTTGGTCCTTTAGTAGATGAAAAAAAGTTTAATTATTAAATTTCAATTATATATAGGTGTTCCACTAACCCAGGGACTCATGGAAATGAGCTTCAACCTTTTAAAGTTAAAGTGGTTGGGCCTTTTCCGGGCAAACCCTGACCCAAACATAAGAACTGAAGTCCAGACCCTTTTCCCTTCCTAAGTGCTCCCAGAAAATTTTTGGTCGGCCGTAAAGCCCTTCCTGAGATATTACAGATACTGCGTTTTTATAGCTTGGATATCATTTGGATTTACCTTGTCACTTCTCCTAGAATAGATTCTACGTCCCGAAGGGCCACATAGTACAAAAAAATAAAGGCAGACCGACGACAATTATTTTTTGTTTCTCTTGGTACCCCCCCCCCTAAAATTGAAGTCTCCTTGCCCATCTGTCCTTCGCAAATACTACCCAAGTTTCAACTCCGTGACTCGACCAATTTTGGAAATATTGAAAATAAACTGTTTTGGTAAACTGGATATACATACCGTCTAACAACTTACTTCTGTCCCAGTCAAAACCAAGGTCCACCTGGTCCATCCAACATTCCCTGAAAGTTTCGACTTGATTCCCCAAGTTTTGGGGTTAAATGTGATGTCAGATTTTGTGTATTTTAAATGTCTTAAGATTAAGAAAAGAATAATTTGGTTATCTACAAGACACCTCAACATATGCTGCACCCAGGAACATATATACCCTCTTGCCCCGTTGCTACTCCACTGTTGCAGACAAAGAAATATTTCCTCAGAGGAGAGTAGGTGGGTCGGCTGTTTTTCCCTTAAAGGCTGAAAAGGCAAAAGGATTGCAGGAGATTGCAATTTAAAAAAAAAGATATTTTTCGGCAAAATCTTTTCCCTCAAAAATGGACCGCCCATGGAGACACCACAGCAGGCTTTCCCCTTCCCACCCCTCAGATAAACAAATACGGGTGGGATCACTGTGTATAAATTAATAAATCTAAATTTATATATAGTAGGTGGGATGTAGTTTTTACAATAGTTAATTGACAGAAGCTATATGCAGGAATACATGCAAAGGGAGGGCCTTTGGGTACACCCTCCCTAAACTCTGTAAATTTTTCCAAATACTGGGCACTTTTATACGAATTATCAAAGAAACCATTTTTTTTATCCTCCCCACTCTCCCCACCAAAAAAATTCTATTTACATGCCTGGTTGTAGCAAACAACTTTCAAGGTTGTAAGATCTATGAAGATAGGGCTGTAGCTGTCAACAAAAAACGACGTTCAAACTTCGTTTATTCCATTCTTTTCTTTATTTGCATGAGCTCCGATGGTATTGGCGTTTGGCGAAAAGGTAAGGCCACTGTATTTAAATTTGTATGTATTTCTAAATTTATATACAGTGGGTAATGTAGAAATTTTGAAAGAAGAACGATCCCAACCGATTAACATATAGAGCTCAGTAATAGTCATTTGGTGGTCACTTGACGTGTCACATGCTCACTTCCGATTTCATTCAGGAGTTTCTGCCAGGTTTGAAAAGATAACTCATAAGAGCCCAAGCCAAAAATATTATTTTCCCACTAAATTAGTTCAACAATTATACATTGAACTATACGGTCCCTGGCGGGTATGTACGCATGAAGGAGGGGTCTCCGAACTCACCCCCTCTTTAACAGAAAATTTTTAAATAAAAACTTTTAAAGTGGCTTCCCGACAAAACCCAACAAACGTTTCTGTCTGCCACAGCCAAGGCTACGACAGAAAACTCGTTGCTATCTGACTAATACTAATTCCCTACACCGGAGCTTTGTAAGCAATAATATTTACTGAAAAGCTTCGTCTGACGATCGAGTACCGTGCGGAACAAGCTCCGAGTTATTGACTCATTATTTCTTGTCGTGGGGATAACGTATATCAAGTTCATCGACAAGGTATATTGATTTTTCACATAACAATAGAAACGAATTACTAACGTAATCACTGACGTCATTGCATTTGGATAAACAACTGCATTTTTGGCTTGCTGAGATCTACCACTTTAATATAATGCTGCATTTTGAATAACCAGAATTAATGACTTTTAGAACTGAAAAGTCCAGTAAAATTATAAACATTTTTAAGCAATATATAAAGTTTACATATATTGTCAACAATCGAAATTATTTTTTACTTTGGAACCTCATATTAGGCAATATTATGATGAGAAACGGTGGCTAAATGCACCTGAGGAAGTTTGTGGATGTAGCTGAGGCTACATCCACAACATAAAGCATAACATGCATAATATTAGCATAACATGGTTTTTTCGTGGTCGCAGATACCTCTCTTGAATTTTCCTTTGATAATTCTCTTGGTAATTCTCTTGGTGTGCTGTACGCGCATACATATTATTCACTATTATTGGTCATCATTTATCAAGTATTAATGCCAGAAAGTGTTTACAAAACCATGTTCGATTTCCTACGCTGTCATTTTCGAAATATTTTCCGATATGGAAATGCGCAATGGGATAGGATCAACACCGAGCAACACCGTTCTCTTTATTATCTCAAAAGAGCAAATAACAAATTTAACATTCTTAAGAGAAACTTGGAGATCATTGACCCAAAATATGTCTAGCGTTTAATTAGCACGCGCCCATTTTTAGGTCCTGTAGAACTTGACCTTCATTTGTTCCATTTGGCAGTGATCGCTAGTTTAAAATAACCTGCCAATTATTTGGATGTAGAGTTTTTATTTTAATCAATTGAAACAATAAGAATCTGTTCTCGTGTCAACATGTAAACTATTTGAGGTAAAGAATTTTAATAAATAGGTTTTCCAGCAGAGCGGTTCCAATGGTCCCGACTGAAATACAAGCCAAAAAAAAAAATCCAAGCCAAAGTGAAAAATTGGATCAAACTGGGCCACCAAGCTGCAGTGACCGGGGCAAGTGCCCCAGTTGCCCCCCCCCTCCCAAGGAACGGCTCTGGTTTCTAGAAGCTAAGGAAGAAACGTAAAAAGAAGCAACTAGAAGTATTCGCGAAATAGCCAGGGGATGCAATTAGAGGGATCGGGACACATATTTTTGCTTGGTTGCTCTAAATACTACTAATACTACTACTAATAACTCACTGCAGCACCAAGCCACCTAAGGCCAACACAGCTACGCACGCTCCTCCTACAACCTAATCTATTCAAGGCCTCCCTCTTTACACCTCCCAGAAAGTTCCCATTTCCTTTAAATCTTTATTTTTGACATCCTCCCAACCCAGACACAAGGACGACCTTCTTTTCGTGTAGCCCTAGACGGTTGGCCAAAAGGGACAATCTTTGGCAATCTGTCATCCTTCATCCGCAGAACTTGGCCTAGCCATCCCAACCTTTCTTTCATTGCAGCCTTAGAAAGCGGGATTGAACCACATTTTTCGTACAACCTACTGTTTGAAATACGGTCAGTCAGCCGGGCATCCAGAACAATCCGTAGGCAATTTCTCTAGAAAATATCTAGTAAATTTTCATCTGCTTTTCGGAGCGCCCATGTTTTTGTTGGACTTTAAATTTAAGCTTTTTTCTACTTCCATGCGTCAGGTTAGGTACTGTAGCTTCTTTAGGTTAGGTTAGGTTTAGGTGCTCAGGTGTCACTGTAGCTTCCAATATTCTAATCTTGGTTTGCAGATGGAAAAAAATTGAATTTCAAAAATGTAAGGAAGCAGTTTTTTTTTATTCTTTTCAATGAAAATACCAAAAAAGGTATTTTCCAAACTCTGGTGCTCCTGGAAATAGCTTAGGCTCGATGGAAGGGAGTTAGATTTTGAAAATACATTATCAGTATATTCTATTCTGATAATAATAAAATACAAAGCGTCACATATGACTAATAGGTTAAACTCTAAGCCATGCTGAAAATTATTTTAGCACTGAAGGGCACACCTGAAAGAAACAATAAACAACGACGCATGTCGAATGGTTTATAGTAACAAACCATAAGTAAGGAACGTCCCCTGCCAATCGCTATCAGAACTCGAAAATAGGGATTTTGATAGTATTATACACGCACCGTTAACTTTTTGTGGTGATTTCAAATGTATAAAGTTGTTAATTTTAAAGTTACTCTTCAAACTTATTAACACAAGAAAATATGCAGAATTCTAGAATTAATGGGGGAAACCTCCTGAAAAGGGTCCGATTTTAGCAAAAACTACGGTATCAAATCCAGCATGTCTAAAACCATGTCCAGAAGGTTTCAAGTTCCTTTACTCAAAAATATGACGTTCCGCATTTTTTTTCAAGAAATTTGGTAGAGGGTAGGGGTTTATTTTTTGCTGGTTCGTCTAATTTTTTTTTTCTAGGGGAAACTGTAGGCTGACCGTAGTCGCAGAATATTGGAAGAAGGGCTATTCAAACAGATATCCAAATTTAGAGCGTATTGTTTATGCAACAATTGTGCCGTAAGAATGTCCTGATTTCTGCTGTTATACCTCCAAAGACAAAAGTGTGCGAGAACCAATTGCTGCAGAATTACTGACAAGCTATACAAATAACCTTCCCTCCAATTTCAGATAGCGCCACAGAAAAGTCGGGATTCCTGCTATTTTGTGGTACAAAAAATGTTTGGCCCGATTTGGGGTCAAAATACCATCAAGTGAAAATTATTTGATAGCCAATCAGTTTAGAGCCATTGAATTGCTATATACATAGCCTCCCAGTTTCAGAGGTAATGCTTCCATGTGATGAAAAGCAATCTTCTCTATATTTTTGTATAGTCCGTACAAAAGAAGAAAACGTTATAAAAATATCTAGGTGTTATTAATAAGAGTTATACCATATTGTATAGTTGGACACCAGCTATTGGCAAAGCCATTCATAGGGTTGGTGGTGCCCCGGTAAAAATTAGTTACAGTGCCTCTTCCTCCCGGTTCAAATATAAGCAAAACAGTAGAATCAAATGAAAATTTGATCAAAGAGGTCAGTCCCCCAGCAGCCCCCCCGCTGTAGTGCCTGGGACAACTGACTGGGTTGAACCCCTAGGAAAAAGTTTGGCAATTGGAGGTAGAGTTTAGAGGGTTTTTCAATCAAGAACAGGATAACCAAACCCTCAAAAAGTGCATTTCAAGATCAAAAATTCCAAATTCTCGTAGAAAGTCTTTTCGATCGATATGGATAGAGGATTTAACTCCCAGCATCTCTTCTTTTGGAAGAGCCCTGGCTAAGTCGTTGGCGCGCTGGGTTGGGAATCCTTTCTCCAAGGGGCACGGGTTCGCTCTCTGGCGTAGCCGGTTATTTGGTTTGAGGTGGGGGTCATTGGCGTGACACTACAAGCTCAGCTAGAGTCGACCCAGCTCTAAATGGGTTCCTGGAGAAATCTGGGGAAGGTAAGCAGGAAGAGTGTGCGAAAGCACAGGATGCCCCCCATCGCAGTTCCTGGCTGATGGGCCACGAAACGGAGATCAGCACCTCCGGTTTGGACTTTGAGGGGCTAATGCCGTCATACTTACTATACTGTTTATATAGAAGAAAAAACTTGAACACATTAAATAAATTAAATTGATTCAATAGATTCCAATCAATACTATAAAAAATGATGAAAATAAGAATTAAAAGCAAACCAAAAAAAAAAAAAAAAAAAAAAAAAAATGCAAACCAAATGGTTTTCGTAAGGCATTCTCGGCTGAATTGCGAAGGATATCCCACAAACGAAAGGATTAAAATCTGATCTTACTGTCGAAGTATAGTTTGAATGTTCCGAGAACTACGGAGCTTATAATTCGACCGATCAGA
The DNA here is from genome assembly GCF_032884065.1 of Artemia franciscana. NCBI lineage: Eukaryota > Metazoa > Arthropoda > Branchiopoda > Anostraca > Artemiidae > Artemia > Artemia franciscana. Next base: position 40,760,917 of record NC_088863.1, on the reverse strand, counting down.
TACAAAGGATGAAGTAAATCTAAGGAATCTGGGAATATCGCCGTGGAGCTGAAGAAAAAGTCAAAGGTGCACAGAAAAGAATAAAATGTTATTCAAGGTTACTGAACGATTTACGTCATGGATAAGATGTGTAGCTTTTTTGTAAGTATGGGAAGAAAAGAAGCGGTTTAAGCAAAGAAGGAAAAGTAAACACCCGTATAACTGGGCAATAAGAAACATAAGTATGAATTAAACTATGAAATAGGATTCTCAGAATTGGTCCAGGATTAATGTGTTTGAGCTTTCTTAGAGTACCAAGGTTTCTACAAACCTTCATTTTAATCAAATAAGCATGGTGCTAAAAAAAAACTTTTCATCTTGGACAATACCTAGGAAATGGACATGGTCATCCTTTGGTCTACTAATAGAGCCTTTGGATAGACGAATTTCAGATAGTTGAGGATAAGCCTAAGATCTACGAGAAAAAAAAACTCGATATAGAGAAGGGCAAGAGAGTTAACGTTAAGCCAAAGTAAAACTCTCTCGAACCTGTCCACTAACTTTGTATGAACATCGTTCTTTGATTTCTCAGAAGCAACAAGGGTGGTATCAACAGCAAAAGCAACAAGAAAATCCAGGGAAGTCAAACTATGGTTGTGGGTAGTGAAAAATTAAGTAATTTACATAAATTAAGACCAATACTGGCCTTAAAATTAACGAAAAAGCGGATCAAAAGAGATTATTCTTCCAGAATGTAAGAATATGACGATATTCCGAGCGGCCAGTACCCCCCTCGAATCCCGGTACCGGCATTTTTTTAAAGCTACTGGATATTTGGAAAATGCTTAATAGAGTGCATAGGTGTTATTGCTTAAATTTTACACATATATGGTTGTTACATCATAGCTTAGGAGATGTAATTGTTTACTTATGCAAATTTAACTGTCTAAGAGCCTACGGCTAAGGATGGAAAACCCTCAAGGTTATATTTCAAGCCAAGTGGAAAACCCTTGCATGTTAAAAAAAACTTATCTTAGTACCCCCTCAAGACGTTTTTCCTTCGAGACACTTAAAAAACAATTTTTTTTAGATGTTTCCTCAAGGCATTTCCCAAGCCGATAGTGAAGTGGGGAACCCCCGCTTGTAAAAGATTGATCTTAGTACCCCTCAAGATGTCAGTCTATTGTTTACTTTTGTAAATTCAAACGACCTTGTCAATGACGTCTAATGTTTACTTATGGCAATTTAATTGAGGATGATGTAAGTTTAAGGGGGGTCAACGACACTTGTTTTGGTTCCAGGAAGGTTTCTAATCCAGTGAAGACGGATTTTGTTTGTCATGGACGCTTGTTTTGCGAGGACTTACGCAAGACGTGTTTTGGTTCACTTACCACAGTATTTTAAAGAGTCCAGAGCACTAACATTGTGAATCAAGATTTTTATTCATAGATAGCATATTTTTAGCATAGGATATGAGTACTTTTGCTCTGTTGTATGTTGAAGGTGCTAGCAGCAGCAGTGAGCTGAAACCAAGAGTACCCATTGTTGCAGTGAAATTACAAGGGGGTTGTCGGCTAACCTTTGAATGGGATGACATGTTTGCAAGATATTGGATATCACTGAACAAGTTCAAGCTGGAGGAACAGCCATATTTTGCAGCAAAAGTGAATAAAATGCATATACATAGACTACAATATAGATGAAATACACTAATGAAATATATTAAAGAAAATGACCTGAATCAAGACGGGAGAAATGTGAGATTGCTATTATTATATTTTTGAAAAAAATATGTTTTGAAATTGAAAAAATGTTTTTTTTCGTTAGATGTTTTACTAGGTTACCACTCGTCTCTCTCTCTCTCTCTCTCTCTCTCTCTCTCTCTCTCTCTCTCTCTCTCTCTCTCTCTCTCTCTCTCTCTCTCTCTCTCTCTCTCTCTCTTTCTCTCTCTCTAAGGAATCAATAGGCGGCGAGAGAGTACTTGAGGTACAAAGAAACTTTATTCTTTGGCATTGTTAGTTTAGTCTATAACCAAGAGTGGGCGTGTCAGGATTAAAAATAGTTGGACTTGAGAAACAAAATATCATGCAGAATCTTCTAACTAGGGAATAATTCTTGAATCTAAATGATCAGTTTCAAACGTTATCAGTTCAAAAGAAAATATTCTCTCACAGAATGCTTGACGATATCATGAAAGATGAGTCCCTATCTTGGGATTATTGTTTGATGCTTATGCGTCGTGGGCCATATGCATTTACCAAATTTATTGACATACTAATCGAAACAAAATAAAATGATATTGTGGATTTGCTTTTGAACGCTAACTAGACGTTCAAGTTTTTCAATGATAATTTAAGATAAAAATAGGATAAAAAATTCTGTCTTAACAGGTTTAATCGATTTGAAGTGCGATGTCACTCAATTACTTCTCCTCTCTCTCTAGAAGTAAAAAGAATATTCTTTTTTTTTTTTATCGCAAGTTAGTTTCTTTTTGGCAGTGAAAAAGTCAACAGTGAAAAAAATGTTGTACACGTGTCTACTTTGTTTGTTTACATTGGGCAGATAGTGTGTACAAAGATGTCATCCTGTGAGAACTGCAATATTGTCGATGAGTGTGACGGAAAGTGTAGATTATGATATCCTTTTAAATTGCAAAGATGATATGCAGTGCAAATTAAAGACGGTAATTCCTTTCGTGAATAGGTTTGTGACTCTCACACTAGAGGTTTTTAATGCCCCAATTGTCACTATGATAGAGGTGATCAATGGAAAATACTTACTCTGGTATGATTAGAAAAACCCTAAACGTGATTTAAATTTATTTTTAAGAGATTCGTATCGTCGTGGTTTTAAATTGTATTTGGAGGAAAAATCTGGTCTATGCTTCCATTGCTGGAAAACTAACAGAGTCTGGTTGCTACGATATCAGTGTGAAGACAATAGCTACTATGATTATAGACCGACTGATTTTTATTTGGCCATTATAGAAAGCGGTTCTTCATATGAGAATACCATATGTGACATTGCATCAAACAAGCAAAGGGAAACACGTGAATTTTAGAATATGTGCCAAAATAGTATCATTAACTTTACAAAGTAAAGCTGCATCGTATTGAAGAAAATGCAAACCTGACTTTGCATGCCAAGATCAGTATAAGTTGAATCCCAATGATTTGCCATCACTAAACGTTGTCGATGACCACCTACATGAGGAAGAACAACGTGTTCGAGGACAAGCAGGAAGATGTCAGATGTCATCCATCCTTTGGCAGAACCGCTACCGCCACTGCCTGGTGGTGCACCATTCATCAATTGGGAGCCAAATCTTTTCCTTGGGAAGAGGAAGTAAGGTGGCAAGAAATTACCTTGAGCATTGATGGTGCAGCAGACTGTGGTCAGTTCGCCTCGCTCAGCCGAAGTCACTTGGTCCACCTGTTTGTGCCCCTTGGGTGCTATCACATTTGGTGGTCTCTGCACTGTTGTTGCCCCCGTCTCATCTAAGTTATAAATATCACTAGGCTGAAACTTAAACTTATTCATAACAGTCTCCAAGTTGTCATAGAACTCGTTTACAGTTGTTCTGTTGAATGCCGTGGCTCTGGCCAAGCTTGTTCCCTCCGCTTTGCGGATAGACAGGTCTGGGAAGCGTTTCATGTAACTCTAATACCAGTCTTTCCCCGTCATCTTTTTCTCATGCCATGTTGATGGCACCTTCAATTGGTTCATCTTTGCAATTTCGAAAGCGAATTGGCGGACGTTGAGCCGTGTCAGACCATGGTGCATTTTGCATGCCTTTATCAAATAATCGTGAAGTTGCTGTTCAAGTTCATCAGTTAACACTTGACGGACTTGGTAATTCGGCTCAAATTTTAAAGTCAGCTTTTTATCGTCCGACGCATTGCGAGCCTTATTTACATATCGACGGAGTGTTGTCTCTGGGATCTCGTATTTTTTGGCAGCAGCCCGTTGTGAAAGCTTCAATTCCAGTACCGCGTGCACGGCAAGCTTCATACGCTCTGCTTCATTAGGCATTCTGCAAAAGACAAATATTTAATGTTTGGGGGATGTAGCCTTTGTTACTGAACTTCTAGAACTTGTAGCTTAACCTGAACCGAGCTTAACCTAGAACCCCAGCCTAACCTGGGCGATCGAATTCCTAGATTAGTTGGCCCTTCAGACCACTAAGTAGAACTAATCTAGGAATTCGATCGCCCTGGTTAGGCTGGGGTTCTAGGTTAAGCTCGGTTCAGGTTAAGCTACAAGTTCTAGAAGTTCAGTAACAAAGGCTACATCCCCCAAACATTAAATATTGGTCTTTTGCAGAATGCCTAATGAAGCAGAGGGTATGAAGCTTGCCGTGTACGCGGTATTGGAATTGAAGCTTTCACAACGGGCTGCTGCCAAAAAATACGAGATCCCAGAGACAACACTCCGTCGATATGTAAATAAGGCTCGCAATGCGTCGGACGATAAAAAGCTGACTTTAAAATTTGAGCCGAATTACCAAGTCCGTCAAGTGTTAACTGATGAACTTGAACAGCAACTTCACGATTATTTGATAAAGGCATGCAAAATGCACCATGGTCTGACACGGCTCAACGTCCGCCAATTCGCTTTCGAAATTGCAAAGATGAACCAATTGAAGGTGTCATCAACATGGCATGAGAAAAAGATGACGGGGAAAGACTGGTATTACAGTTACATGAAACGCTTCCCAGACCTGTCTATCCGCAAAGCGGAGGGAACAAGCTTGGCCAGAGCCACGGCATTCAACAGAACAACTGTAAACGAGTTCTATGACAACTTGGAGACTGTTATGAATAAGTTTAAGTTTCAGCCTAGTGATATTTATAACTTAGATGAGACGGGGGCAACAACAGTGCAGAGACCACCAAATGTGATAGCACCCAAGGGGCACAAACAGGTGGACCAAGTGACTTCGGCTGAGCGAGGCGAACTGACCACAGTCTGCTGCACCATCAATGCTCAAGGTAATTTCTTGCCACCTTACTTCCTCTTCCCAAGGAAAAGATTTGGCTCCCAATTGATGAATGGTGCACCACCAGGCAGTGGCGGTAGCGGTTCTGCCAAAGGATGGATGACATCTGACATCTTCCTGCTTGTCCTCGAACACGTTGTGAAACATGCCCGCTGTACAAAAGAGAGACCCATATTGCTGATAGAAGACAACCACTCTTCTCATGTGTCGATCCAGGCCATTCAGTACTGCAAAGATAACGGGATAGTGGTTCTGACTTTGCCACCCCACACCAGCGGAAAGCTACAGCCACTGGACAGAACAGTCTACAAATCATTCAAAAACTACTACAACATCGCCTGCAATGACTGGATGGTCAGCAACCCCGGACAGACGATTGGCATCTCTATCATCGCTCAACTTGTTGGGAAGGCCTTCCAACTCTCCTTCACACAGAAAAACATAGTCAGTGGCTTTGCTGCTACTGGGATTTTCCCCTTCAACCGGCTACTTTTCATAGACGACGATTTTCTCGCATCAGCTGTGACCGACAGACCAGACCCTAATCCCAGCGCAGCTCCAGAGGCCGAAGAAGTCGAGCAAGAATTGAATAGTCATAACGAAGCGGGTCCAAGCTCTGCCTCCCCAAGCGCTGCCTCCCCTACCGCCATTACACCCGAAGCTGTAAGGCCCTACCCAAGAGCGCCCCCCAGGAAGCTGCCAGAAGGAGCTCGGAAGAGGAAGAAAACCATCATTGCCACGGATACCCCAGTGAAAGATGCTTTAGAGAAAGAATTCATGGAAAGGGAGGCAAAGAAAAAGGCCAAGACTTCTAAGATTAACCCCAAGACAAAGAAAGCCGTTGTCGAAAAGCCAGTGCCAAAAAAACAGGATGTCCAACCTAAGAAAAAGGGCAGTGCTGTTGGACACTTTGCTAAATTTGACCGCAATTTCAAGAGAAACAGTCATGTAAAGACCCTGTTTTCTGATTCTTCGTCTGATGATGACTTTGGTGACTCCACTGTGGCCTTGGAGACCACAACGTAGTTGTGATAGTGATGAAAGCCTCCACTGTGGCCTTGGAGACCAAAACGATCTTTTGTGTGACGATGAAGTCCGTGTTGGAGATTATGTTCTTGTTTGCGAGGGGGAGATCAAAAAGAACAAAATTTACTCCGTGGGCGAAGTCCTCTCTGAGTCCAGCTTTGACATTGAGCTCATGTATATTAAGAGAATGGTTCCTTTCTACAAGTTCATCAGAACCAGTGAAAATTACACTTTCAGCAAGTCGAGTGTCGAAATGAAGCTACCTGCTCCGAATATTTCTGGTGGCACAGAAAGACAGGCGGAGCAACTGGTCTTCCCCATTGACCTGACTGCTTACGATATTAACTAGTGTGCCTTCTTCTTTTATTTTCAGTTAATTATTTTTTGTATACTTACTCATTATACGAAGTATTCATCTTTTAGGTATTTTCAGTTCATTATTTTGTACTTCCTTACTCATTAAACGAAGTATTCATCTTAGCAGTTTGATTGCGCCACTGTTCCAGATGGGTGCGCCACTGTTCCAGATGGAGTGCGCCATAGTTCCCGCCTAGTCGGCAACAATGGCGCAAAAAGTGGCTGTCAGAAAACATGACTCCATCAAAAACTGGTTCAAAGAAGAAGTGTGAAATAAATCACCAGTGTAGAATAATAAACTGCCTGCACAACAGTTCAAAAATCGTCCAAAAATGTTAATATTTGCCAAAGTTACGATGCTTTGACCTGAAAGTGCGCCATTGTACCCACCTCTCCCCTATATGTATATATATATTTTTAACTACGTAAAACTTGCGAATATACAACATTCTTGGCGGTCCCATTGTCTGTGCATATAAATAGATTGTCAGGTTTACCGACTGTTGAACATGCAACATATAATTGTCCATGGGAAAAACAATCTGTATTCAGATCTATACCTCATTATTCTAATGATTTCCCTTGAGCTTTGTTGATGGTGATTGCTAATCGAGCATTCCCTGTTCCCCCGTCGTCATTTATATATCCCCCTTTGCCCCCCAGCGTCCCCGTTGTTGTTGCTTCCCTGTGTCCCAGTCGTCATTTGTGTCCCGGTGTCCCAGTCTGTAATTTCTCTTTGAGTGTCGCGGTCGTCATTTATATTCCCTCTGTCCCGGTGTCCCGGTCGTCATTTTTGTCCCGGTCGTCATTTGTGTTCCGGTGTCCCGGTCTGTAATTTCTCTTTGAGTGTCCTGGTCGTTATTTATATTCCCTGTGTCCCGGTCGTCATTTATGTCCCGGTGCTTTGTTGATGGTGATTGCTAATCGAACATTACTTGGGTCCCGGTCTCTTTCTCTTTGAGTGTCCCGGTCATCATTTATATTCCTTATGTCCCGGTGTCCCGGTCGGCATTTGTGTCCCGATGTCCCGGTCTGTAATTTCGTCAGTCGACAAACATGACGTCAGTCGACACAAACATGACGTCACTCGACAGACACACAGACAACTTATTTTTGTATATATAGATATATACATATCTTTTATTAATAAACAAATTCACAAGCACTCTTGAAACACTTTATTCTTAGGGCACTGAAATCAATGTTATACAGCTAGGAAAGGCTATTTTCCACTACGAAGTCCCTAAATCGAGAATTTTCTACCTAAATGCTGAGAACTTCACTGTAAGTATACCGACCACATCGAGAAACAAAATATAGTAGTGCGTGAAAACCACAACTTTTAGTCGATAAATCTTGTACTCGCATCCGACTTTGAGCAATAGAGTCCCAACTTCGCTCAAGGAATTTTTTGAAGTGGGGTGTGTAGAATGCATATGGTGGACAAAGGGCATTGAAAAATTCAATATTTGTCGCTGTTTGAAAGGTGAATAGCCAATGAACCGTATTTACAGTCGACGGGCTACTATCAACAATAATAATGCTTTCGCTAGCGCTATGAATATTTTCCAGGAAATCCGAGGATGTTATAGGTTTTGTATTTGGACATGTACAGATCCATATTGAATATATTGGTTATTTGATTTGTGTTCATTGTGTTCAAGACTAATAAAACACTGCCATCGAGGGTAATTTCCAAAAAGATTTCAAACTGATTTAGTGAGATTAATTCTATGCTCTCCGTCAACGGTTCGGTATAAGTAAACCTTAAACGTACAGTACCTGTTGAGACAATACTCAAACCTTGGGTACCAGACAAATCAAATACAATGATACCGTAATTTCGTGCAAACAGTTTATCGGCTATACTATTTTCAAATAATTGCGAACCTCGATCTAGGGATTGCATTGTCAATTCGTATAGTGTCCTATAGGATTTATCAAATGATAAATTTAGAGGGATTCCATTTATTTTATGTACGAAAGACGAAAATCCAAACATTTCAAATCTATGTGAAGTTTCTTGATAATATTGCGCTTTCACTTTCTATAAAAGCCAAAGCGAGATTTGAAGAAATCACCATTGATCAATTAAGAGTCGGTGTAGATGCGTGAACCCGTGCAATATGTCGTTGATTTGTGATTGGGTGCAGAACGAGCAGTTTGGTATTAGTCCTACTAGCTCTTGATTTTTCAATTGCCAAAGTAACAGAACTTCGTACATAGAGTATTTCTGAAGCGATAGAGACTGTTACATCAGGCACAATGGCAAGAGGCTTCACTGCCACAACAAATGCAGTATCGTCGGCGGAAGATGTCATTGACACAACAGGAATATAGAACCGTCGACACACACTAAATACAGGAATATATACTGTCGACACACACTAAATACAACAGTTGTTCTAAGACGGAACCCTGAGGAACTCCACATGAAACAGGAAAATACTTAAAAAACTTCTCTCCTAGATTTACTCTGACTGACCTACAATTTAAATACGAACTAAACCATCCAAAAATTTCTCTTTTACACACAACTCTATCAATCTATCCAGTTGAAAAAAGTATCCAGTTTGATATATCCATTTGAGTGCCCCCTTTGTAGAGAAGGAAAACATTTGCTGTTTGCCATAATTTAGGAAATACTCCCTTCTCTCTTGATAATTATTTTTAGGTACACTAGCACAGGAAGATTTTACATCAGAATTGATTGAAGAGCCTTCAGGTTAATACCATACAACCCGGCACTGTTGGATCCGATCGAGCTCATAATCTCTGTTAATTAAGCTGAATTACAGGGACAAAATTCCATTTCCTTTCACTCTATTTTTATCTCCCAGAGTATTTGAAATGCTGTATTCATACACTGAACCTAGTTCCGCAAAAAGATGATGAGCGAGCATTTTTTAATGTTTCATTTCAAAGACTTTATCATTCCGCCATGTCCAAATGCCGAAGCATATGGAGTGTGACAAATCATAGCACAAAAGCTGCCAACAAGTTTTTGAAAATTGCTGGAAGGCGTCCAGCCGTACCAAATGCTATAAGCTGAAACTCTCTTCATGATGTAGTGAAGCGTGTTGTAGACATATTAAATACAGAGAAGTTATCCAATGCCTGAGATGAAGTGAAACTTTCACAGTTGAAGCTGGTCGAGAGGGATCTGCTTAAAGAGTATCTGCTTATTAAAGATTCATTGTGCCAAGCCTTAGATCTTTTGCAAGGCGAAAAAATTGATATCTTGTTGCTGGTTTGCCAGTACTTTATGGTTCGGAGACTAAACTAAAAGGACTTCAGAATATTCGTATTTTCAATCATGCTTTGCCATTAGTAGAGGCCGTTTTATGTAGTTTGCTTTAATGCTTCTCGCATGTTTTCTGAGTGGAATTGGAAGAGAAAGCCTTCGGTGAACTAGTCATAGCTATTTGCTCTCACCCAAGTTTCAAATTACGATGGTTGAGTCCAGCCTTGCAAAGGCAAAAAAAACAAACAGACATAGCGAACTTAAAAATGAAAAAAATGGCCATGCTTGTCTCTAGTGATGAGCTGGCTGATGGTGCTGAGAAGTCTGTTACAAATTAGACTAATGATTAATCTTAGTTTATGGAAGATGATGGTACTGTCAGTGATCAAAAAGTAAATATAGACACCAGTCACAAGGCAGAATTCTTCAAATTTCTTCAAGACACGAGGAGGAACCTTGATTCTCTGAAAAACTATCCGAAAGTTGGAAAACTGTTTAAGAATGTTAATACCCTTCTCACATCATCTGCATCTGCTGAATACCTACTTTCCGCCGCTTGAGATGTATTAACTACAAAAATTAACCGTTTAGAAGATGCTAAGATTGAGAAGCTTTTGCTACTAAAAGTAAACAAAGATGTCATGACTCCTCATTAAATTGAAGGCCTTTTTTCAAACATCTTTTTTCGAAGTAGTGGGCTATTAAACTTTGCTATTGATCATAGTGCTATGGCAACTGTTTAAACAGTGTTTTCATGGTTTAAGTTCAGTCTTCATTGACAGGTTCTGGCACCAGATTCCGGAATCTGGGCTAATGAAGACCAGTTATCTGGTGACAGATTTGTCAATCTGTCTAAAAATGACCGGTCTTCATTGGTTCAGATTCTCTAATCTGGTACCAAAATCTGTCAATAAAGACTGAACTTCAGTTTTTTTAATAAATTTAATGCATTGTTTACAATGCATTTTTTAACTCCGCCTGTTAAACAGCCAGTTTAACAGCCAGTCCCAAGCCTGGAAGAAGGAGGAGGGTTGGTCGGAGGGCTAGTAACCCACCACCGTAAAACTGATTACTCAAGAAACAGCAATAGATAGCCTCGGATTGACTTCTTCTTTGATGATGACTAACGCACGCCCCCGGACAGGATTCTTGAAAACGACCGAGTATTTTCGTATTGGATACTGGAATGTTAGAACAGTTAATCAAGAAACACAGCCAGGAAAACTCAACAGTGTTATGAGGACCCTTGATAAGTTCCGTATTGACATTGCTGGACTCTCTGAGACCAGACTTACCGGTTTTGGTACTTTGAATAGTGAAACATACCATATTTTGTATTCTGGACTTGAAACTAGAAAAGAGGCAGGTGTTGGAATGGCATTAAGTAGTCGGGCCAAAAAATGCCTAGTGGACTGGGAACCTATTAACGAGCGAATCCTTCGGGCTCGCTTTGTCACTTCTCAGGCCAAGTTGACAGTTATTGTTGTGTATGCCCCAACCAATGATACCGTTGATCAGACAAAGGATGATTTTTATCGCGTGTTGTCAAATGTTGTTGCTAAAGCGCATCGGCATGATATTGTGACTTTGTGTGGGGACTTTAACGCTAAAGTTGGAAGTGATGCCTCCTATGCCCCAGCTATCCTTGGTAGGCATGGACTGGGGGAAATCAATGATAATGGCGTACGTTTAATTGACTTTTGTGCGACTCATGAACTTATCGTCGGCGCATCATGGTTCCCTCATAAACAAATACATAAATATACTTGGAACTCGCCTGATGGTGTAACAAGAAATGAAATAGATCATATTTTAATTGCCAAGCACAGGCGACGTTGTTTAGAGGATGTTAGGACCTTTCGAGGTGCCGACTGCTATTCCGACCATCAACTTGTTGTTGCTAAGTTTAAGCTGAAACTGAAAACTGTCATAAAGCCCCAGCGGTCAGTAAAAAGGTTTAATGTAAGAAAGCTGCAGGACCCTTATGTATTACAAAAGTATACATCTACTTTGTCAAATAAATTTTCCATGCTAAGGGACGAGTTGTCAATTGATAATCAATGGGAAAAGATCGTCGAGTCCCTGAAAGAAGTGGCACAAGAAGTTGTGGGATATAGCAGGAAGAAGAAAGAGCAGTGGATATCTGAAAGTACCTGGGATATCATTGATCAAAGGGCAGAAGCCAAAATTCTCGTAGATAGACATGAGCATAATAGGACATGCACTAGAGAATATCTTGATGATTTAAAAGCGCAGTATAAGCGTCTCAATAAACAAGTCAAAACACGGACAAGGAATGATAAGAGGGTGTTCCTCGAAACTATGGCTGATCAGGCTGAAGTAGCCGCCAGGCGAGGAGATAGTCGTACTGTGTACGCTATAACGAAGGAGCTTGCGGGTATTTCGAAGGCTTCTTCAACTCAAGTTGAAAACAAAGAAGGTATCTTATTAACCCAGACGGATGACATAAACCGACGTTGGATGGAACATTTCACCGAGGTATTAAATCAGGTGCCTCCCACGACCTTTTTAAATATCCCTGAAGAAACACTGTTTGATCTTGGAATATATTCCGGACCTCTCTTGCTGAGTGAAGTAAAAGATGCTCTAATGACTTTGAAAAACGGAAAGGCAGCCGGTAACGATGGCATACCCCCAGAACTGTTGAAATGTGGTAGAAACGCCCTAGCAGTGCCCATGTTTGAACTTTTGTCACGTATTTGGGAAGATGAAAAAGTCCCGAGTGAATGGTCAAAGGCAGTAATTATAAAACTCTTCAAAAAAGGACAAAAGACTAAATGTGACAATTGGAGAGGCATCGCTTTACAATCAGTAGGCAGCAAGGTTTTGTGCCAAATTATTCTCAATAGAATTCAAAGTAAAGTGGAGAAAGTTCTGAGAGATGAACAACATGGATTCCGCCAAAACGGATCGTGTTGTGACCTAATATTTAGCCTGAGAATCCTGCTCGAAGAATCTAACGAATGGCAGGTTCAATTACTCGTAGTATTTATTGACTTTCTCAAAGCCTTCGACTCGATACACCGCGAGACCATGTGGAAAATCTTAATACATTACGGGATCCCGATTAAAATTGTAAATATAATTAAAGCGCTTTACCTCGATATTAAGTGTGCAGTACAAACCGAGGGTGACCTAACGGACTGGTTTACCGTTCAGTCGGGTGTAAGGCAGGGCTGCATTCTATCGCCACTGTTATTTGCCATAGTCATAGATTTTGTGCTTCGTGGATGTAGCTTCAGTGAGGGTCTACAATTAAACCCACTAAGAACCCTCCATGATGGTGTTTTTGCGGACGATATTGCACTCTTCGCTCACGAATCAGAAGATATACAACACAATATAAATGAACTTGAGCGTGTGGCAAATGCTGTTGGACTCTCCATAAACGCTAACAAGACTAAATCAATGTCAAATGCAGTCATTCCTGACTTAGCTGAGGGACTTTTGGTCAACAACGAGGAAATTGAAGTAGTGAGAGAGTTCAAATATCTAGGCAGCATTCTTACGCAAGATGCCAATCCTGAAAGAGAAATTTTGTGCCGAATAGCATTGGCTGGCTCTGCCTTCAATTGTCTCAGAAATGTTTGGAGAAATAGTAAATATTCCCAGAAGCTAAAACTCAGAATTTATAATAGCAATGTCCTCTCCGTTCTTACATATGGTTGTGAAACTTGGAGTATCACTGCGCAACTAGGAAAACGACTATGGGCATTCGATAATAACTGCTTAAGATATATTTTGAATATACATTGGACTGAGAGAATACGAAATGATGAGATTTATACCATAACAAATCATACCCCCATCCTTGATACCATTAGAAAGCGACGATGGATGTATTGGGGGCACATGGTGCGAATGGGTGATGGAAGGCTACCTCATGACATATGGTGTTGGATACCCCCCGGCCTCCGCAAGTCAGGGAGACCCAAAATGACAGTTGGCAGGATGTTAGAGAAGGAGGCGAAGCTGGCGAGGTCTTCGATGGAGGAGCTTTGGTCGAAGGCTCAGGACAGGTCGTCGTGGCGAACCACTGTTGCTGCCTTATGCGCCCTCAGGCGTGGGAGGACCTAAGTCTAAGTAAGTAAGTAATTGTTTACATCGGTCTGATGAGCAAGGTTACCTTACTACATCTGAATATAATAAAGCAGCCACGTAAAGCCAATATTTTGTTCATTTTGACCTCCACATCTTTATTGACGTGTTTGACACCATCAATTAAGCATTATTGACGGTGATACATGCGAAAAAATATAGCCAAGCTTCATTTTCCTTATTCCTCTTATCACACCAATATGAACAATGTCTAATGCGGCGTTGAGACGGGCGACATGAGGAAAATAATGAATAAGATAGAAAAGTATATTTTACATAACAGTTGGATAGGCGATGCTTCTTACGTCACTCGTCATGTTCACCTAATGAAGCTGCTATGAAACTCCGTACTGGTATAATTTTTAGTCAGTTTATATTATTATAATGAATGAGAAGCCAGTTTTTTGTGCTTTGTTTGCTATAGAAGTTCTAATATGGCTGAAGCTGATTTTTTGTGGGGGGTTAAGAGCCGTATCCAGTATTTTCGGTCGGGAGAGGTTTTACCAATTTTTTTTTTTTTTGGGGGGGGGGTACCAAAAAACATCCTCCCGTGTACTCTTTCTAACATCCTTGAGTAAGATTAGGGTATTTTTAGACTAATAAAGCATTTCAGGGGGGAAGGGTCGAACCTGGTAACCCCCCCGTCCCCCCTGGATACGGCTCTGGTGGTACTGGAATGAAGTTCCTTTTTACTTCTCCACTGGAAATAACGGAATAACTAATATCAGTTTCTCTCCTGCTAACCTAACCATATTCTTTACCATGCAAAAAAAAGCCTTTAAGCCATGTACCCCTGTACTTAGTACTAACTAATTAAGTACAATTTACTTTGAGTACTTAGAACTGATGCTTAATTACAATTTTGGTTGAGTACTTGGTACTTATTCTTAAATTCTTTTTTGGAGTACTTTACAATAAGGGTTAAAAGCGCGATAGTTTGCTTAGCATACCGATATCGACAAATTACCTGCAAAAACACAAGGCCAAATATAGAGGCCCGCCGCCGAAATTTTTCTCCACGCTGGTGCGTGTGTCATCGGCGTGGCGTTTGGGTTTAAGCTGGAGATCGAGGAGCAAAGAAAAGGTTTAAGAAATTCCACACTTTATGAATAACCCCTAAGAGATAGTTACTTTGCACTTTATCTGGTTTTTCCTACACAAGGTCAGTATACTGAACGAAATGTTTCAGCTAATTGAAAAATTGATTTTTTTTTAGGTTCTTCTTCTCAAAGAAAATCATTTATATCCTAGTCTGCAACACTGCTACTTCTACAGGGAATTAGAATTAGATAATCGGAACAGCAATACTTTTGTAGAAGAAGTAAACACATTTCACTGGATTGAATAAAAAAATTTAAATTCATCAAAGATGAAGAAGCTGAAAATTTCTCAATAAACGTTAAAAAGGCCCAAATATGAAGCGAATTGAGCAGCTTATTTGGTGTTAACTTTAAATGTTCATAAAGATATTGAAAGAAACAGAAGAAAGTAATTTAAGAATTACACAGGAATATAAAAGTCATAATAAAGTTCTCTAGTCTATTGGAATTGGTAGCCTATAAGAACATGGTTGAATAAAACATTTTGTGGTTAAACTGCAATTATTCAACTTGGGATTAGTGATACAAGTTCAAAATAATCAATTTAAGTGCTGTTAAAACGCTGCTTGGCAACAATTCAAGTTGTAGAAAATAGTAATACCTGAAGATTTTGATGGTTGAAAAAAAAAATAACAAATTAATGTGAAGGTGAAAAAGTGTTTATTGAATTTTGGTAAATGCAAAACAGTGAAGGGACTGTATGGTTGATATTCAGACCACCTTTTAGGCTCTTTTATCTCCTTGAGATCTTGTGCCATATGAAATATTGCTTACTTGTATGTATGTGTTGTATATAGTGCCCTTATTTGCTTGTATTTTTGCCTCTCTTTTTACTTTATTGAGGTCTGTTTAATCGTATTTGTGCATTCACTTTTTTTTTTTTTTTTTTTTTTTTTTTTTTTTTTTTTTTTTTTTTTTTTTTTTTTTTTTTTTTTTTTTTTCTGCAAAGTAAGCTTGTCACGTGAAAGAAGTAATGGTTCCTGGTAGTCCTGGGAAGGGTGGAGGTTGTGGGGGAGTTAGAGGTGGACCCACTGTACCAAATTTGTTGGCTAAAGGTCATGATATGACAAAAATTACTGACACTAATGACAAGGGTATGCTAGTCCCTCTATCAAAGACTTCTGCTGGATATCTAGGGCGTAGATTGGCTGTAGCTCTAGGAAATGATTATGGGAAAATACTCCCACGAATAGGTCCTAGAGGCTCTCTTGAAGTTGTTCCAAAAAATCTAGACATTGCTAATAAGATCTTAGGCATAAGGGATCTCACATTGAATAATATAGTGATCAAATTTGAAATGAAGCCAGAAAATATGCTATACTCAAGCAGAAAAGGAGTACTATACGTTCCCAGGGACTTAGCTACTCCTGAAGAACTCTGTAAGGAGATTCAGCAAGTAGAACAGGTTACAAAGGCAACTGTACTAAACCCTCATCCCACATCTAGAGATGGTAAACCATACACTAGCTACACTATACATGTTGACTTCTCTCAAGAAATGGATTTTCCTACAATAATTCCTATATGGAGTGCCCTCACTGTGGTGAAACAGTTCATACCAAAACCGTTGAGATGTTTCAAGTGCCAGAAATTTGGCCATAACTCTCTAAACTGTTGGGGTAAAGATACTTGTGGTATTTGTGGAGATAATCACCCCATGACAGCTTGCCCTGAGTTAAACAAAAACAGAAATGAACAAAAAGTAAGATGTGCAAACTGTAATGGACAGCACACTGCCCTCAGTAAAGAGTGCCAGGATTACAAGTTTAGAGCTGCAATTCTGAAAACGTCAGTCACAAAAGGTATATCATTCAAAGATGCAGTTCAAGCTTTCACTGACACCAAAGGGAAGACTCTGCACACACCACCACCAGCTTTAAACTTTGAACATTTTCCAGTCCTTGTTCACCCTTCAATCCCACCAGAAGCAAAAATACAGGAACCAATTAACAAGGAAGTTGTCTTACTGAGAGAAAAAATAGACCAACTAACCACAGTAGTGTCATCATTGTGCTCACTGATTGCTTCCAGTGTAAAGTTAAGCAAAAGCTCGAAGTCAGAGGTACAGAAGATCCTGTCTTCACTGAAGAAATCTGAATCCTTTGTTTCTGGAAATGAAACAGACTCAGAGGATGGTATGGATGAAGATATCTTTGTTCCAAAGAAAATTTTGTCCTCTCCAGAGAAAAAGACATTAAATAAGCGTGTTCATAAACAAAAAATCAAAGAATGACTACAAGGGTAATCCAACTAAACATTAGGGGAATGGGAAAATCAAAGGTAGTAGAATTGAAAAACCTTCTAGTGAGGAGTAAGCCAGATATTGTACTAATTCAGGAAACTTTATTGAATGAACAGAAAACTTCCCCAAATTTTAAAGGCTATAGCATGGCTAGATGGGATAGGAAGACAGGACCAGGGGGAGGACTTATGACTTTAGTTAAGGATAATATCCCGTTTAAAATAGTAGATGATTTTACCCCAGGAAAAAATGAAATTGGGATTATATCTGTCAAAGAGGATGGAACGGATAACTGGATATCCGTTATCAACTATTATAACAGGACTGCAACTGACTTTGATTTTAAACAGTTCAAAGATGCTTTTCAGAAATGTAATGAGAGGAAAATAATTGCTGGTGACTTCAACCTTCATAACCCAATGTGGGACTCAACATCTTCTCCAAATAATAATTCTAATTTACTGGCAGATTTTATTACTGATCCTCAAAATATGGTTTGTCTTATCACTCCAATAGATCTAGGTACTAGGCTAAACCCCTTAAATGGGAAGACTTCTACTATAGATTTAACAATTGCTTCTTTAGACCTTTCAGTTGACTTTGAGGTTATTATACCGTCACCCTTTGACTCTGATCATTTCCCAGTGATGTCGGTGCTTAATTTTTCTGCTTATAGACTTCAGTTAATGAAGTCGGTGAGTTGGAAGTTCCGCAAGGAGTCCTGGCCTGAATGGCAGAGAGAGGTAGACTCGGATCTGACGGATGTTGAACTACCTACCTCTGTTGAGGAGCTTAATGAGAAGTTAACTCAAGTTATGGTGAATGCTAGTGAAAGGGTATTTGGGTATGTAAAACTTAAAAGAAAATCTAGAAACTCCACACCAGGGTGGAATGCTGCATGCCAAAAAGCTTATAAGGAACGAAACACGGCAAGAAACAAGTTTAGAAGAAATCCTACAGTTACAAACAAAATTGAAATGAATGCAAAACAAGCCATCTTTAGGAAAATTGTTCCCCAAGAAATCAAGAATGGATGGAAGACTCTAATTGAGACAAAGTTTACGAAGACTACATCAATCAAAGAGTTGTGGAGGAGCTGGAAAGTCTACACTGGACAAAGGTCTTCCCCAATATCTGGCATCATGATACACAACGGAACCACTGCCGCCACAACACCCGAGAAAATAAAACTTCTGAAAGAGTATCTAATTGCAAACATTCCTCCACAACTTTCTACTCAAAACCGACCCACTATGCAACCTACACAGGTCTTCCCTAAGAATGATATTGAACTTGTAGAACAGGATATTGATACGATTATTAAAAAATTAAAACCAGGGGCTATGGGCCCAGACAGGATTCACAATGAGATGCTGTCCAACATGTCCCCCCTGCTTAAGGCTTCTGTCTTAACTTTGTTTAATAGGTCCATCAAGGAAGGTTATGTCCCATCGCTTTGGAAAAAAGCTGCAATAATACCAATCCTGAAACCCCAAAAGGACCCTACATCCCCAAAATCATATCGCCCAATTGCCTTGACTTCATGCCTCTGCAAGCTAATGGAGAGACTGATAAAAAAGAAAGTTCTACCAGAAATTGAGAAAGTAGTTCAGCCAGAACAACTAGGCTTTCTGCCCCAACGCAGTACAATAGACTGTCTTGTGAGGCTTGAAAATCAAATAAAACAGGGATTCCGCCTAGGAAAAGAAACTCTAGCTGTTTTCCTTGATATGACTTCAGCATTTGACAGAGTGAATATCCCTACTCTAATGGCAAAACTAAAGAAGCTAAATATTAGCCCTCAAATCGTGGAATGGATTGGTAATTTCTTGACTGAGAGGAAAATAGAAATAACTTTAGAAAATCATTCGTCTGGCTTTTTTAGTGCTCCAAATAATGTGGGTCTCCCCCAAGGAGGGGTACTAAGTCCTTTATTGTTTTTAGTATATTGTCACGATATAAACTTAGATACGATACTGGGTTGTAAACTATACTTATATGCTGATGACATTGCAGTAGCTGCCTCCTCTCGAGATAGGGGATGCCTTAAGGCTTCAGTCCAAAAAGCCCTGTATTACTTAGAAAATTGGACAATGGAAAACTACATGTCATTTTCAACAGAGAAGTCAGTAAGTGTTCTTTTCTCAAGGAAAAATCGAACAAATGCTCAACCCCCCATTGTGTCTTTAGCAGGAGTGGACATCCAACATGCAGAGAAATTTTGCTATCTAGGAGTCTTACTGGATTCAAAGTTGCTATGGACTAACCACATCGACTATCTTGTTGGTAACCTGAGAAGTAGGGCAAACTTTGTCAATGCAATCTGCCTCTCTAAAAGAGGAGCCCCATATTCTTGTGTTTCAAAACTAATTGGAGCAACAATCACCAGCAAACTGGACTATGGTAGCATGTTCTATAGGGAAGCAACTAAGCACAACCTCCAGAAACTTGATTCAGCTTTTAATCAAGTTCTCCGACGAGCTCTAGGCTGCTTAAAAACCACCCCCACCCCAGCCCTCTACTGTGAGCTTGGCGTCACATCACTTCAGAGGAGAAGAAATAATCTTCAAGCCCGTTACTTTCTAAAAAAAATGGGATCAACAAATCATATTGTTTATAAAGAATGCATTGCTACATGGAATCAAGATCTCCAGTTTAGACCAAGGTTTTCCCCTACAGTCTATAAATATTCTTGTCTGATGAGTAATGCTGGCCTTCCAGGCCTAGTTCCAACCCCAAATATAGATGACCTTTCCTCACGCTTCAACGGAATAGGTAATGTAATTAATTTAGCTCTAGATAATAGAATTAATGATTCAGGAACAATAATTTTAAAATTAGAGTGGTATAGGCTGACTCTGCAATGGACTGACTTTACTCACATATATACTGACGGATCTAAGTCGGAAATGGGTGTAGGCTGCGCTTTTGTAGTCCCGTCAACTGGTACTTCTTGCGGATTTAAGCTACCTGACAAGCTTACTGTTTTTTCTGCAGAAATGATTGCTATTTATCAAGCACTTCTTTATATTAAGTCAAACGGTATAGTTGGTAGCTTTTTGATTTGTTCTGATTCTCTATCTGTATTAAATTACTTAGCTATGAAACGAAATGATGCCAAAGAAACTGCTGCACAAATTGAAAAAATAGTTGATGACCTTCTAATACATGGCTATGATCTACAACTTACATGGGTCCCAGCACATGCAGGTATTCCTGGGAACGAGTCAGCTGACAAAATGGCAAAATGGGCTTGCAGAAATGGTGAATTGTTGGATGTAAACTTGTCCCTGAGTGAATATATTCAGGGTTATGAGGCCAAATCCGCAATTGATGAGAAAGCTGATTTCACAAGAAAGTCCACTAATACAATCTTGGATCTATATGATTTTAAGCCTCCTCCATTGGACCTAATTCACAGTGAGAGGAAAATTGCCACAACAATATTTCGAATCAGATCTGGCCATGCTAAAGTGAATTCTGTTCTCTTTAAATGGAATTTGGTTGACTCCCCAAATTGCATTGTATGTAATGTATATGAAGATGTCCGCCATGTTATAATGTCGTGTAAAAAGTATTATATCCAGCGTGAAATATTAAAAAGAAAAGTTCTAAAGCTCTTTGGTGCCTTTACTTTCCGTGCGGTGGTGGGTCATTCATCCGCCCCTCCGTGGGCTCGTAGGGTGTCTGTTTCTGCACTGGGTTGTTTTATTAGAACTTCAAGTTTATTCGATGTGCTTTAACAGTCTTGGGTCATGTTGTATCAAGTCAAATGTTTATTAATGTATTCAATATATTGTATAAGTTTAATGTGTTTCCCACGAACTTTAATGTAAATTGTAATTTACGGCTGTAAATACTATAGAATTAATTAGGGTGGTCTGACGTAGGTGGCTATACTAGTGGAAAAAATGGTTTGCCACCAATAAAGAATCTGCAAATAACGATTCTAAGTGATTCACTAATCTGAAAGTAGTCATCGTTTCTTAAAAATTCTCCATACACATTGTCTGGACAAGATTGATACGTACGTGACGGAGCTGATTCATGCTCCAAAAACGTTGGAATCAACAACAACAACAACAATTAGATAATCTTACTTAACAAGTGTTTATCTAATTTTACTCTACAGATAGTATAGTTTTGATAGTTCTGCCCAAAATTTCTTGGAAGTAATGGAAATCTCGACCCTTAAAGGAACGGTTCAAGAATCAGGTACCTGTTTTAGTTTAAAAAGTCAGGCATTAATGCAAAATCAGGGTTAGTAGGCCATTAATTGAAATGGAAACATTAAGAAAAGCAATTCTTGCTTAGTAAATCACATTTAGCTTAGTAATGGGTCTGCTTACTGAGGGGTGAAATTTTTTTTTAGGTTCTTCTTCTCAAAGAAAATCATTTATATCCTAGTCTGCAACACTGCTACTTCTACAGGGAATTAGATAATCTTACTTAACAAGTGTTTATCTAATTTTACTCTATAGATAGTATAGTTTTGATAGTTCTGCCCAAAATTTCTTGGAAGTAATGGAAATCTCGACCCTTAAAGGAAAGGTTCAAGAATCAGGTACTGTTTTAGTTTAAAAAGTCAGGCATTAATGCAAAATCAGGGTTAGTAGGCCATTAATTGAAATGGAAGCATTAAGAAAAGCAATTCTTGCTTAGTAAATCACATTTAGCTTAGTAATGGGTCTGCTTACTGAGGGGTGAAAACTGAGCTTGGCTCTATAGCAATAAAATCATTTGATAGCAAGGATGCCCATATTCTGTCATTCCAAGCTGGGATTCATAATGACAATTGCAAGCAGTAGGTGTGGCAGAGCCTTCAGTGATTCAAACTGATGTTTTATGAGTCCTTTGCAATTGAAGGCTATAGCCTAATAGATTTATGGGTAGAGTAGATAACAATGTGCTCCTGAAACTAGGCTATAGCCTACTAAGGCTAGGCTACATTGACTTCAAGAAATAATGTCACCCCTTTTCCTTTGGTATGTCAGCCTCAGCAGCTTCAAACAATATAGTCTTTCTTCATATAGAAATTTATTCATGCTGCTAACCATCTTAGTGGCACGATGCTGGACATCCTCAAGCAACTTCTTATCTTTTTTGTAGAAAGGGGCTGCCAATGACATTCCAACCTCCAGGCGTGGATGCACAAGTGCCTTATATAACTTCATAAGAACTCTAGGGTGTTGGCTGGAAATGGTTCTTTTTATGATCCTAAGGGTTTTATTTGCAGAAGATGAAACAGACTTAGCATGGCTGCTAAACTTTAATTGGTGATCTACAATAACACCAAGATCTCTTTCATTGGAAACAGCAGAAAGGAAGTTGTCTTGAAGGATTGATGCTTGTTGTGTTTGCCAAAATGGATTACATGGCATTTGTCAACATATGTTAGCCCATCTTCCTAGACTGTCAAGATCTGTTTGAACTGATTGCTGGTCAGAGGGAGTAGCTGCTTTTCCAACTAGTTTTGAGTCATCAGTGTAAAGGGTAATAAGATTTGAAAGAAGGGTGGGTAGATCGTTAACATAGAAGTTAAAAAGTGTTGGTCCAAGAATTGATGGATTAGATTTTCTAGGTAAATGTTTAGTTTTGTTCCAAGTGCTCTAAACTGGAAACTACAGCACTGATTATTAAATTTGAAAAAAGCATTGAACAATGAATCAAGGGTAAAAAACCAGTATCCAATTGAGCAAAACTATTTAAACTAAAACCCTCACATCTTGTTACCAAAGAGGAATTGGGAAGAATTGTATATATCAGGGAAAAGCTAAAAATCTAAGCTACACATCAATAGGGTTACTATAAAGAATCATGGTAAACATTTAGAACACTTAGAAATGTTAATTTTAGAAGTGCATCCATTTCTGGTTGACCCTCCTCCTCCATGGGGCAAACTAAAAATGTGCTAAGTGGGCATGCTTACTGGCAACATTACCTATGGAATGAAGTGTATTAGCCCATGAGCCCTGCAGGCAGCAGGGCAATGCCAGTATTATATATTTATTTAATAAACCTTGTTTGAGTTTTTTTTTAGTTTTATCACTCTTTGTTGAATAAATATAGAATACAGACCTCACCCTACTGCCTGCAGGGTTCATGGACTAATATGCTTTGCTCTGTAGGTAATGTTACCTATAACCAAGCCCACTTCATGCATTTTTAGTGTGATTAGAGAGGGATTTTAGAAACCTAAAAAACAGATGTGCTTCTCTAATAATGACAAACAAACAATATACAATCATCAGAATCTTACTATATGTAGTAATGTGCACTTTAGAGCACTTGGAACAAAACTAAATATTTACCATTTTTTTCAGGCTGTTTGTACCAGATCAAATAAATAGAACCTTTATCCTTCCTCATGAGTAAAGAAGATTCACTGCTCATGATATGTCAGTACTAAAATGTGACAAAGGGATATTTCTTACTTGTCAGATTAATTTCTTTGTAGAGTGGTATAGCAAAGGACTGAGCTTTACTATCAGATGACATCACAGTGTTGTTACATTCCTAAAGTAATATAATTGTTTTTTTTTGTATTTTTATCTAGTTTGAATCATATAAATGTGTTCTTGAGCATTGCTTGAATTTTGTCAATCCTATTTCATAATTCAGGCATGAAAAAGGTTAAGTGTCTCTTTAGGGACTCAAAATGGAATTTGAAATGGGAGTGATTATTATACTTAGAAAGAGCTTTTCTTTTTCCTTTGTATATTTGGAAAGAACTTTTCTTTGAAGTTTTGCTTTTCTTTGACCTTTTTGGATTCAAAGTTTTTTTGGCAGTAATATTATTGGGATTGTTTACAGACAATTTTCCCTTCTTATAATTTTGGAATTTTGAAGTGCATTGTTAACGAATATCTTTCAAAGAGGAACTTTGAGGGTTGTATAGTTATGATACATTTTAATTCATTTCTCCTATGCATAAAAAAATATTAAGCTAGTAAACCTATACTGTTGTAGGCAATGCATATGAACCAAGGGGTTCAATTGATGATACAGTAGGGATAGAAGGAAGATAGTTCTTGATGGAAGAATAAAAGTAACCATATACCTGTATTATAGAAAAATTAAAATAAAAATTTCTCTGCTAGGGTGTATTTACTTCCCCAAAGAAATGAAGAGTCCTGAGTAGTAACAAATCACAGATCAAGCAATAGTAATTCTTGTTACAAG
This sequence comes from Artemia franciscana, assembly GCF_032884065.1. Taxonomy (NCBI): domain Eukaryota; kingdom Metazoa; phylum Arthropoda; class Branchiopoda; order Anostraca; family Artemiidae; genus Artemia; species Artemia franciscana. Next base: position 40,736,669 of record NC_088863.1, on the reverse strand, counting down.
CTACATATCTTGCTTTGAGCTAAGGTATGTGTAGAGAACTGAAGTAACAATAGAATCAACTCCTGAAAATAATCACTTTTTCAGATCTTACATTTCTCATATTTTTAGTATAACATTTTATTTTTCTAATTTTTTCTTAAACTGGAGTCATCAAGCCATTATGCTTGTCATCTAATATGCATGGGAAAATAAAAAAAAGATTCCATTTTAATTTATTTCTGACTGAGGCCAAATGCAATCAAAGGTGAATTAAACTTTTGAATTTGGAGAAGTAGGTCATGGGAGTGCTGTTGTTGATCATGGTATTTCAAATCACATTAGACTGTAGCTGATCAAAGAAATAGAATAAGCAAGATATCAGTGAATGCTGAACTAACTTTTGTCAATGGTATACAGACTTTTGGATAACTTGATAAGTTTCCATTATGAAAAAGTTATTTCAGTTAGCCAGAGGGCATAGGTGAACTATGAGGCTCTCCTCAATCAAGAAGCAGAGAAGAAAAATCAAATGGGTGCATCAAGAAATGAGGGAGAAAGAAGAAGCCATTGTCAGACACAGATGAATTAAAGGGAAGAAACAAGGATTTGCAAACTTACAAAAATAGCTTGAACAGAATTCTACTTTTTTCTGTAAAACAAGAACTTTCAGATGAGTTACTTGCTGGAATTGAGAGTCCAAAACAGGGCCTTGATTTCCTGGACATCTTGGACTCAGTATTCTCTCAAGTGATAATGGAATCACATTTAAAATTGCTACTCCCCCACCCCCTCTTATGGAGGCAGTTATAGCCCTAGACTATATACAAGCTTCACTGATTTTGATTGTTTGTATGATAAGCTGAAACAGGGTGTCATAATTTTGGTCAAGAAGCAAAAACATACTTTGACTAGATTGTGAAAAAGCAAAAAAAGTTTTATTTCCATTGTATCTGTTGAAGCATATTTTAAGTCTCACTGTTTTTTTTTTTTTTTATACCAATTAATGAAGTATATTATCTGGAAAAAAAGAATGAAACATACAGTTGCAGATTGCCTGTAAAGAGATATTAGGGATATGATGAGTAAGTAGGAAACCAATTATGACCACCTCCATTATCCTTTTGAGCTGTAATTTTTAACTAAGCAGTAATTAAAATCATAAAATGCATGTTTTCATTACTGTTGTGCAAAGAAAGCTATGTAAACATTGGCTAGACCATATACCCTTCCCCACTTAATAAAACTATGGATAAAATTTATAGTTAAGTTCTACTCATTAATGAAGTTGATTTGATATAAACCAAATGACAAAAGAAAGACTGTATTTATCTCTGCCATTGTAAAACACATCTTTATTTGTTAAAAGGAGAAACACTATCAGCCAAGTCAAAAGTCTTTTGACTATTTTTGTCAAAAGTCTCTCTGTTTTGGTAAAAACTGTCTTTTCATGCCATTTAAAAACTCAAAAAGTAACATATTCAAACTGGCTTTAACCATGTAACAAAAGATGGGTTTTGTATGATCTGTAGTTTTAAAGGCTTATTGAAGTCATTTAGTGTAGTACAGCTAGATCTCATTTGATACTACATATATTTATATATTTTTAAAACTTTTGGAAAGTCAAAAATAGCAAAGTTATTGAGGGATTTGGCTAAATTTTCCCCTCCATGAGGAGTACCATTTTAAAATTCAGTAAATTCACCAAAATAATGTGGTAAAATTAAAGCAGCACAAATATGTTGGATATTAAACCAAAAACAGATTCAGATGACTAAATTTAACTATTTAACTAAATTTATGACTAAAATAACTATTACATACAAATAGACGCATATTGTGCATAATATAATATATCATGCTGGACCCTTTATGAGTTCCTAAGAATGCTGCAAATAGCAGTGGGAGGCCTAAGGACCTTCATTGGTAACGGTTGAAGACATGTACTGCTGCTGATTGTAGCAAGCAAAGTGGGCAGGGAGAGGTGATTTATATTTGTAAGAGGTGAAGGTGCAAGTATGCCTTTGGCAGGGTCCAAAGGCCCAAGCTAGAGGAGGTTGGTAAAAAAAAAGTATGTCATATATAATAAGTTAAACACATGTTTCAAAGCACTTGTATTGGAAAAACTCAAAAAGGTTCTTAAAGTATGATTTTTGTAATAACTGCCCAAAGGCAGTTATTACACTTAAAAATAAATTTTGCCCAAAGGTATGAAAAGGGTCACAAACCCCAAAAAAGTGTGAAAATGACATCAGAACATACCACTTTGGTAAACCATACTTTGTTTTGAAAGGGTTTTACAATAACATGATTGTACTAAGACCTACCTTTTGTCTACAAGACAGACCAGTAAAAGAAGTGACGTTTACCAATTTAAGGAAAATATCAGTGCTTTTAATTTTATATTGCTAGTTTGATTATCATTCTAAATCTCTATCTCAAAGACTAATCACAAAGATAAAGCTACTAAAAAAATAACTGGGCAAACCAATGCAAGGAGAACCGATGGGGACCTTTCCGCATTTAATTACCCAAAGGATAAAAAATGTGCCTTGATAAAAGGTGCCTCAGAAGATGCTGGACCTGGGGACAAGCACAACCCCTTGCTCCTGTAGTTACACCACTGGACACTGTTGTTCCATCAAGAAGACAAAGTATGAAGTGCATAGTATTAAGTATTTGCTTCAATACATGTCCAGATTCATTTATTCTGAGTAAACTGAAGGGATTATAATGCCACACAAAACCACACTCATTTAAGCTTGTTGCTAAGAAGTACTTCTAATAAAATGTTGATATTAAGCACAGTGTTTTATACATATCCTTCAACAAATGGACATCAGCAGGATGTGACTCTTTCAAGTTTTATAAAGTTCTAAAATTTACGTTTTCTTTTTTTATAGGCTGAAGGTGAATTGCATTCAAAATTAAGAAAAAAAAAGTTTCAAATTAAAAATACTTTAAGAAACATTCAGAGGACATAGGAAGACCCAAATTCACAATGATAGAACTAGAACGAACGAAATCCGATGAGCTTATCAAAACTGATAGACTGAAAAAAGTCTGCCCCCCCCCCTGAAAAATTGCAGTAGGGGTTTGAGATGTCTTGGCCAACATCATCTAATATAGCATATTTCTTGCTTCAAAAAAATAACAAAGGTACATTTGGTGTTGGAAAAGAAAGCAGTAATGGCTATAGACTGTTACAATTTTGTGGGTATAAAAATCTGTTATAACTAACATTATGTTTGGTCCTAAAATGGCCCATAAGTTACAATAGTATTTGCATGATGGTAAGACAGCAAACCTTATTGATTATGCTATTGTAAACCTAAGACTTGCTGGGTAAATACAATATAATAGGGTGTATAGGAGTGCTGTTATTGATGTTAAAAATAAAAATCATTATCTAGTACTGTCTAGGGTCAACGTAAAGCTGATGTTTTGGAAGTATAACTGCCTCCCAGGAAGTTATGATGTTGGTGACCGCAGGATGAGAATTTGAGTGAAACTTTCCAAGAACAGTTGCATACTAAACTGGAGAGTTTAAAATTTGACAGTGTGGTCGATGGATGGAATAATATCAGGAAAACAATTGTTGAAGCTAGTGATGAGAGTTAGAAAGTTAGTTAGTAAGGAAGAAAGTTAGTTTGCAGCTCGGAATATTATTGAAAAAGCTTTATGTTTAATAGAGAAGAGAAAGAGCTTGTAAAAGAATTATCTGAGTGATAGATCATATGAAAACAAAAGGAATGTAAAGATAGTGAAGAAAGTTTTAAAATATGAACTAAGGAGGCGTGAAGTGGAGGCTATGGAAAGAATAGCCAAGAATCTGGAAGATGCAGCTAAAAGGCATAATAGTAAAATACTGTTCTGAAATGTTAATAAATTGAGAGAGAGTAGTAAATCTGGACATGTCTTAGTTGAATAAGGCCACACTTAGTGATAAGAGGAGTTAAAGAGAAATGAGCAGGACAATTTGAGAATTTGCTAAACCAAAATGAAGTTACAGGAGAAAAAATAGAGGAAAATGAAAAAGACTGCGATGCCTTCAATGTGAAGGAAGATGTTTTGTGAGGAAGGATTAGCAACAGTACTAAAAGGATTAAAAATGAGAATTTGCTAAACCAAAATGAAGTTACAGGAGAAAAAATAGAGGAAAATGAAAAAGACTGCAATGCCTTCAATGTGAAGGAAGATGTTTTGTGAGGAAGGATTAGCAACAGTACTAAAAGGATTAAAAAATAATAAGGCTCTAGGTGTTGATAGTGTGGTAAATGAGTTTCTTAAATATGGTGGCCCTGAGGTTAGGAATAAGTTACTGAAGATTAAGAATATGATTTTTGAAAGAGGGAAAATACCTAGCAATTTCAGAAAACCTTAATGAAAGCACTGTATAAAAAGGTGGTAATAGTAAGTGTGGTAATTATTGATGGATTAGTCTGGTCTCTGTAGGTAGCAAATAATCTTAGTAATATGATGCTTTTTGGACTGAAAGATGGTGTAGACAAAGCTATAAGAGAAGAACAGCGCAGTTTTAGAAAATTGGATAATGTGTTGACCAATTTTTCATTCTTAGGTTAATAATTGAGAAGTGCCTGAGTTATCAAACATCTTTGGTCAAACAGTTTTATGATTATGAGCAAGTGTTTGATTCTGTTGATAGAAGAGCTTTAGCAAAGATCAATAGGGTCACAAAGTCACTAAGGCTAGGAATAAGTGAAGATGAAAAGTTGACATTTGGTAACGAAAAGATTGATCAGGCAGATAGCTTCACCTACCTTGGTAGTATTATTAGTAAAGGTGGTGGGAGCAGTGAAGTTGTTAAAAATAGAATAGCCAATGCTCAGGGCATAAAAAAAGTTAAAAATTTTTTTTCGTAAGAATTGGAAGATAAGTCTGCAAACCAAGATTAGAATATTGGAGGCTACAGTGATGACAGTGGTCAAACATGGCTCTTAAGCATGGGCGCTCGAAAACGCAAATGAAGATTTGCTAGATGTTTTCCAGAGAAATTACGTATGTATTTTTATGGTTACCTGGGTGACTGACTATATTTCAAACAGTAGCCTGTACGAAAAGTGTTGTTCCATCCCGCTTTCTAAGGCTATAATGGGAGAAAGGTTGAGATGGCTAGGGCACATTCTGCAGGTGAAGGATTGCCAAAGATTGTCCTTTTCGGCCAACCGTCTAAGGGCTAAACGAAAATTAGGTCGTCCGTGATTGGGATGGGAGGATGTGATAAAGAAAGATTTAAAGGAAAGGAGAACTTCCTGGGAGGGTTTAAAGACGGAGACTTTAAATAGACTGGGATGGAGGAGGAGCATGCGTAGCTGTGGTAGCTTCAGGCGGCTTGGTCCTGCAGTGATTTTTTAGTAGCAGTAGTAGAGTATGTTTAAAACAAAATTATTATCTGGTATCATTACACAAATCTATACGTATCACAGAGCTGTTAATAGAAGTTAAAAATACCTAATGAATTCATATAGAATTGCTGCTGAAATTAATTCACAGTTTTATTGAATCACTTGGAATCAGTGAAGTTTCATTTTCCCAAACGTGTCAGTTGTAGCATCTAGATCAAACGATTTTACGAAAGTCTTTCACTAAACATCAACAGCAGATCACTTAGCCTTCTTTTGTTGTTCTAAGATATGTTTATAAGAAAATAATCCCTTTCAAAACATCAATAGTCAATACTTTCACTCCAGTAATATCAATTTGGCCCAAAGTCGACCTGGTTAAAAAGTCACATAGCCAGGAAGCTACTTGATGTTCATGTTTTGACTTTTGAGATGAAGAAATAGATCTCTAAAAATTTTGCAAAAGGTCATATGCGAGACCACACTCACCAGACAATTCGTTTGCTTGCTAAAAGATTTCATCGACAGCTTCGTCAGTTTCTATATTTACAAAAATGTGTCAGGGAGCACAATAAGACAGATAGTTTTAGAAAACAAAAAACAACTATTATTACCACCTGAAGCATCTCAGAAAGAGAGTTAGTAGCACATAACTTTTTCTCCTAAATAGATTCCTCATGTGTATTCAAATGTCTGAAGTCTGGTTGGAAGCTATTGGGCCTTAGCTGCTGGTTTTACATTACTTAAATGGTCAAATGCAAAATTATTGCAAAAATGGCCAAAATACAGCCACGTCTGTTCAGTACTTTGCTCCCTGGTCTAAATTAGTATGCTTAGCTCCTTGTAGAGGAATTGTATAGCTGACGAAAAGCACCAGTAGCTTTCTGGCAATGAACATAAAAATAGTAGCATATATTACCATCTGTGATAAATTTTAGCTCTTGGAAGGCTGAAGCCATCCGTCCATCTCAATTTATGGATTCAATCATCCAACACAAGGTTAGGGTTAGGGCAGGGGAGTAAATGCAGATTGCATGGGAGTAGGCTGCGTGGGCTGCAATTATTTTTATACAGGGATGTTCCTTAAAAGTGGCCACTCATGACAACGTCTCCATCATGGTATTCTGAAGCACAATTTGACCAGCTGAGTCCTTTTTTTTGTGCTTGATGGTCAATGGACCTGGAGAGACTTTCTGCATCAAGTTTCTCTATATTAAAGCAACTGAGGGTTTTTTCTTTCATTTTTGCACCATAAAGATATCTAATTAGAGCTGCAAGATGTTCCTTTTTTATGTATCTCTGTTTTCTTTCGACCACTGCAGCAAATAATTTCGTTTCTGCAGGTTCTATAACAATATGGTGTATATGATCAAATTGAAGTCATCTGATTGAGCCTTCGAATGAGTGTCTTTGAATGATTGAATTGAAGTCACACTGCTATTCCGCACTTGTGGAATGTCTAAACCTTCTTTTTAGCTTAAGTGATGTATTCCTTTCTCACTGAGACATAATATTTAAGATATCCTGAAAGTTTCCCTGGTTTTCGCTTGTGTCTTTTTCATTATGACTATTTTGAAGAAGCCCTTTTCAGAACATTTTGAGAACAATTAAGAGTACTGTTTTTTATGTAACACTTTTCAAAGTTAAGATCAAATCTTTAGAAACATTAGCCTCCCCTCCCGCCCCCAATCTAATATAATCTTAAGTGGTACAAACTTTAACTCCGTAAATATATTGATTGATAGTCCAGGGAATATGGGGAACGCTGCGGTTCACAGCATCTGTTGAAATAGCATAGTCTACTCATTTAGTTAGCTATTTAGCAAGCATTGGTAAAGCCATATCTTCTTCAAGGGCTTATCTTTTAATATATTAATAATTCCAAATCATTGGATACTTCGCCTATAAGATCTTTCTGTCTGTTTTTCAGTTATGTTGGTTGAACCAAACAACGACCTGCCGATTGTGAATACCGAGAGAATAAGAAAGAAAGCTGCAACCGATCTTGTGGAACTGGCTCATGAAATCCAAAAGGTTTTTATTTGCTTATTTTATATTTGTAATTTGAGAAAGGGTTATGCTGTTGAATGTAATATTTATTTTCCTACTGACAGACATATATATATATATACCATTTTATAATATATTTATAATAATTTTATAATTTTATTTTATAAACATTTTATAAATGAAACATATTTAACCTAATAAATTTAAGTACTGGTCAAAATGACTCTTTTTTGCCAGGTAGTTAAGGAACACCAATCCAGGTTAACGCATGGGCAACTCGATAACAAGAAACAGAAATACTGAAGACTGGTTTTCCAGAATTTGCTACTTTCTAACATACTTAATTGAGATACGATAAGCCCTTCTGATGAATACGTGTGACAAGAACGACACCTTTTCATTAAAGAGCCAGGACATCGGAAACCGTAGCCTCTGCTTTTGCCCAGATTTGGTGAAACTGAGCCAACCTGTCTAATAGTTAGACTGATTGCTAGGGGCAGAGGTTCTTTTAATTAATGCATGAATAAATTTTCAGTTTTTTTTTTTCATTTCATAAATTACAAGAAATTCTGTTTTTGCATGAAAAACAGTAAAAATGGTTTAAAATGTGAATCTTTGGTGCAATATGTAGGATTTCTGTGTATTTTCGTACCAGTTTTACATGATTCTCCTATGATTCTCCTAGGGCTCCCTTGGGTGCGGGGCTGCGTCTTATTTCTCTTATGTTTGCCAAGGATAAATATTTGAGCATTAAATACCTACCACATTTAAAAATAATTTCTTAGCAACATAAACAACCATATCATAAGGAGTAAATAGTAGAGAGCCGTACTGTCTTCAGTCTTTGGGGAGAGGGCTACCGAATCAAGCTTTGTAAATGGTTGTAGGTTATCCAGATATTATTTTGTAAATCTAAGCCTAATTATTTTTGTCTCAAGAGTCCCCATCCCGTGGGGAAAAAGCATTTCAAAAGGTTAATAAAAGGGCATTAAGAATCGAACTTTTCTTTCGAATGAATCCTTCCTGTATACTATGACTTTTTCTTTTAAGAGATCACCTCTGAAAAAGCAAAAAGAACAAAACAAGAAAAAAGAGCATATCCTGATTCCTATAGTGTCAAGGAAAACTGGTATAAGGTGCAAATTCCCAATGCAGTGTTATCACAGATTCTGAATTCGATGGAGTAAGTTTGACTAAGATTGCACCCTTTTTGAGGGTGTTACACTCGCTTTTTCGAGGCCGCGTGAACTTCCATAGGTTTGGATACGGTTAAGCATTATGTATGCTTTTACACGAAGTCGTCCTGTTTCTTGCTGAAATGACCATTTTTTAAGTTGTTCTGCAACTTAATGAAAACCAGGACAGGACCTTGGCCTTACCCAAAAAAGTGTGTCTTGTCAACTTTGATTTATAAAAACTACTCCGTTCAAAATCTATCCTAGCTGGTTTATCCCAGGGCCTATGTAAGATTGAGACTTTCAAATCACACACCAAGGAGACGAAGCTTATTTTGTTAATTATACCTGTAAGATCGTAGCGAAATTTTGATTTATTTATTAATGTTTATTTCTAGTATGAAAGTTAAACTGTTCAGATGGGGGGGGGGCAGTTTTGCTCTGAGCTACTGAAATACTCTACTCCAGTGTCTTCTGTATGATTGACAAAGAATTGACAATCTCCGACGAATTGACAGAAGAATTGACAAACCCCGACTAATAAATTTGGAAAGCAGCGATTGTTTTTACTGTTCTGAATGGATGAATATAGACAGTTGGTCATTGTTTCCTCTAATTTTAGTTTTGTTTTAGGCAGACGACTTCACAAAGGCGAATGCATCAAACAAGCTTCAAGTAATTGCCGAACAGATTAGATTTCTACAAGAACAAGCCAAGCGAATTTTAGAAGATGCAAGAAGAGGCAATGATCTAAATCATGTTGCTTGCAATTTTAAGAAGATCCCCGGCAAGCTATACTATCTCTATAGGCGAGAGAGTGGGCAAAAGTATTTTTCTATGCTTTCACCAGGAGTAAGTGAATCGCCTTTTAGCTTATTTGTATTGATGAATATAAGATCGATGATGTAAAGGGGATAGCTGCCAGCATGGGTTTATCCGTAATTTTCGTTTGGGGTAGTATTTTATTCTGTGGGGGGGGGTACAAAAAATTTAAAAAACGCCAAAATGAGTTTTTATGCTTTCTGTCATGTTTTACGAGTCGGACAAACATGTTGGGGAGGGGAGGGGGCTCAAACCCAGTGACCTCGTAAAAACATTTGGAGTCCCTAGTGAACTGCACATAAAATGATTAGTTGTTTTGCAATCATTCTGCAGAACTTAACTTTGACAATGAAGTCCCGCTTATCATCCAAGTAATCGGTTTTCATTTTTTCGGATAGCTTTTAATTTTTGTTGAGGACTGTATTTCTGGGTTTAAAATTTTCAATATTTGCTGTATGGATTAGATTTGGAGCCTTGAAAATTTTCCATGTTGCTGTAAAATTGGGATGAGAGAGATGGTGGCATGGTGAGATAAATCTTTGGTCAATACTATTGCCCGCGTTCAAACATGGGTGAATCTATTTTTACAGAGTTTATCAAACAGTTCGTTGTCAAAATTAAAAATCAAGATTTGATAGCAATAGACACATGAAAGGAATTGCATTTTTATCCTGATTCCAAATATATAAAATTCATTAAGCCTAATGTTACCCATCAAAAGCTATGAGCCTGAAAAGGTTTCCGTGATTATCGAAAAAGGAGGAAACACCCTCAAAAATTCTAGGTTATCTTAATGGAAATCGCACAATCAGATTCAGCGTATCCGAGAACCTTACCGTAGAGGTTTCTAGCTTCTATCTGCAAAGATATGGAATTTTGTATTATTTTTTTCCCAAAAGAAAGATCACAGATGCGTGTTTTTTTCCAAGGGTGATCGTATCAGGCCAATGGTCCTAGAAGATCGGGAAAGGGCTCGTTCAAACGAAAATTAAAAGTTTTTGTGCTATTTTTGAGTGACCAAAAAGATTAGAGGGCAACTAGCCCTCTTCCACGCCAATTTGATGAGCGGAAATAAAATCAAATAATTCGAATCTAAATCGAACATAAATCCCTATCAATAAAGAAGTGAAACCCCAAACCATCAGAAATTATAATAAATAATTGACTTAAAATTAGAGCGAACGGAAACTACATCAAAGGAAACTACGAAGGAGTAGCAGCCTAAAGACTAGAAATGTCATTTGCGTTTTGCTGAAAAAATTCTTATCTCAAAATGTGTGTTTTTATTTGTCTTAACATCAACGACGAAACCCCCCAAAAAAATCATATTAAGAAAATTATCAGATTAACCAAGGGTAATTAAAAGATCTAAGGGATTGGAAATTAACAGTTTAATATAAATTGATACTTATTCCTGAAAAAACGCTGTAATTTTGTATCTATTAATGTTATAAAAGAGAAAAAAGCTTTGTCTACAGCATTTCTCATTCTAAAATGTATCATATTACTAAGTAATTTGCCACCTGCAGAGACCAGTCTAATGCTTCGATAATTATCACACTCACTCTCATCACCTTCTTATACAGTGGTTTAATTAGGGTTTTCCTAAAATCGCTAGGTAGCCTACTTCTCCCTTTCAAAAATCCTATTCATAATCTTCAATAGCTTATTCCTGACCTCGGAGCCACCATATTTAAGAAACTCATTTACCATCAAGATCGACATCGTCATCAACATAAGTTTCAAATTAATACTCTTAGACCCGCCTAAGATATTACGGATACGCCCTTTTGAGAAACTGGATGCGTATAGTTTTTTTTCCTCATTTAGTTGAACATCTGCCTCAACATGCCCTGGAAGTTTCAACTTAATAAACTTAGACATTTCGTATATATCGCGAATACACTTTTTGACAGCTTTGGATGCATGCATTGTCTTGATTTGGCTAAAGATCCCTAAAACCTTGATCTGAAAGATCCAAAATAATGTCCTTTGCTGTTCCTGGGATATGCAACAGACGCTCTTTTGACAATCTGGATACAACTATGTCCTTTGATTTAGTTTTACTTAAAATTAAATTAACTTAAAACTAGTACATTTTAGACATCCAGAGTCAGCATGAAAAATACATTTTTTGTTGCATATGCTGTAATCGAAACTCTTTAGAGTTTCTGCTTTCATTGACAAGTGTTGCTCTTTATTTGTAGTTTTTTTATTACGAGATGTTTGATTCAAGCCTATGTTAAATACAAAACAATTAAATTCGTAAGATAATAATTCCACAATAACAATCATCCGTAAAAAAAATAATATCCCCTGTGAATATTTATTAGGAGGGCGGAAGTTGGAATATCGCAAATTATTTACCGGGTCATTATTTCAATGGTTTTAAACGCAGATTCTTTGAGCCTATCTTTTTTATAGGAATGATCTCGATGGACTCCAGTAGGGGAGTGACAACCCCCGGGAAATAAGAAGGGATTAAACATTGTATATAAATAGAAAATGAAAAATATTGCTTTTCAAAGTCACTAAAAACAAAGCTCCTTATAGTACTTACCAACTCCTCCCACGTCTCAAAGAAATTTTCTGATGAGACCCATGATGACCCGTCTTCACTTTTCTACCTCTGTGCTGGTAGGTGTTTCCGCTAAAGTTCCTTATCGCTTTAGAAATACTTCTCATTCCAATCCAACGGGCATTGTGTTTGAACAGACGTTCTTAAAGAATTGGGACAAAAAGTCAAACTTTAACGCAAGAATTGGGGTTTGGGGAGAGGGAGAGCCCCCCTCATACACGTAAACACTTCTGTTTGTTGTAAGTTTTAATTGTCGTCCTTTATTTTCATTTGAGAAAACCTTTTATATTTATTTAATTCAATCTTTTAATTGAGCATCGGATTGTACACCTCCTAAGTCAGCTCGTGGAATTCAATCTTTATGGTGTTGAATTCCAGGTTTTTCTGTCTTTATTTTATAATATTTAGATTTAAAAATCGTAAGCAGTTAGAACTGTCCTGTTTTACCATATTTCCCCGTTGTCTTTCGAGGCCATGGGGTCTTGCTAGGGATGAGAACGTAATTAACTGGTTTCGTAATTTAATTGACTGAATTCAAATAACAAATGATTAGACTTAAATCATTATTCATCATAAGGATATCGTGACATGACTGACAATATTGTTTACTTTCCTTAGGGTTGGGGAAAGAGATAGGCTTCAACGCTAAAAATGTGGCGAAACGGCAATAGATCGTTATAACTACCAACAGCTTAAGTCTTCGTCCCATACTCTGGCCATTTCTTCTAAGGTAATAGTTCTGTCGAATGATTTGCACTTGACTCCCTCGTCCTCCCCCCATCTATTTTTCTGGATTTTACTTAGTTCTTAAAATTCTGAAAAGTACTTGTTTTTGTTAAAAATGCGGTATATTCTTTTTTTTTGTTAAAAGTTAGCTGGAAATTATAGCTTTTCATATGCACATTGTTATCATTGTATGTTCGATATCAATATACAACCTTCTTTGATCAAAGAGTTGGTCCTTACTTAGTAACAAGTTTTTTTTTCAAGTTCAAGTTCTTTATTAATCAACTAAAAAATGTTATCACAAAACTATCAAATTAATGACCCACAGTGAGAATAACTCGTGTGTGGGTTTATACACTCAATAATAAATAAATAATACCATCTCCAAATACTGGAATAAAAAGATTGCTCTTCCACTCACCGTATGGTAGCAAAAAACAAAAATCCCAATAAAATCAAAATAACCAAATAAATAAATAAATAAAATAAAGTTAAGAGCATCCAACCCAGAAATTAAATTAATAGTTACTAATTAAGGGATTCTTTAATCTAATTTTACTACCTATTTAAAATTAAAAAAAAATAAATTACTTATTTAATTACTTTATTTAATTTTGTTTAATTTATTTAGTTACCTTAATTACTTTATTGAATTAAAATTAATTAATAATTTCATTGCTTGGTTAATTTTATAAACCAAGGATTTATTCAGATCTATAAAACTTTGAAATTTGTTCCAATTATATATAATGCTATGCTGTGGTGAAAACGAGACCTTTCAGATTTTGTTAAAGCCTGACGAACTACAGAACTGCCAGGGGTCAACTTTGCATGTAAAACCTGGTTATAATCCTGAAAAAATATATTATGCAAATAAAAAATCCAGGCAAAAGACGTTGAACGTGTTTGATCATTTAAAGAACAGAATGGAACGAAGGGAAAAGATCCAGTGGAAGGATATTTAAAATTTGATACATACTTCTCGTTGACGATTTACTAGGGTAAGAATACAGGCTAGGCAGGCAATTTTTCAATATACGCAGAGCTTTATTTTGTTGCCTCTGAAGTGGAAGAATACGAGTTTTAAATTATTAAAAAAAAAAAAGGATGATTCATCATTCCAATATTTCTTGTCAGTTTCATTCGAAGATAAATTGCATGGCCTTTAAACGATAAATTTGAATCCATTATTATTCTGAAACGAGTCTCTTGTTCTGTCTATCCTTGAATATGGTCACACGACAATAAGACCTCGCCTTCAAAAAGACATTGATGCAATTGAGAAGATTCAGCGAATAGCAACAAACTCTGTACCAAAACTAAGAGACCTCTCCTACTGGGAACGATTGGAAAAGCTGTTACTTCCTTCTGTCTCCTATAGACTCCTCCGAGGTAATCTTATTGAAACTTAGAAGCTATGTCACAAGTACTGCAATAATATTGGACCAGAGGATACTCTTTTTCAACACAAACATTCTGCGAGGACACAACTTTAAGCTAAAACAAAACACTTTCAGTAAAGAAGTCGGAAGGTGGGCCTTTTCAAACCGAGTAGTCAAGGAATGGAACAACCTCCCCCATGAAGTGGTTATGGCTGACTACCAACTCTTTCAAGAATAGTATTAGCAAGTTTCTTATTGAAAGTAAATTTTTATAGAGGTGCAAGCCTTTTTATTGCATTATTATTATTATTATTATTATTATTATTATTATTATTATTATTATTATTATTATTATTATTATTATTATTGTTATTATGGATTCCTTTATTTTTAACATTAGAAGAACAATCAATCCAGACACCTTCATCTCTTTTGCTCTAGTGAGGGATCCTGTGCGCAAAGCGTTATGTGCTGGAGGAAGGTCCTTGCAAATTTTTATTCCAAAGCCATTATGCTTGGATAGGTTTTGCATAACTAGACAAGCTTTATTCCTGAGCCTAATCATCACCAGATTAACTGCCGGTTTACGTGACTGACTTATATTACGGCGACTATTCGTTATATTGTCAGTTTTTCCTCCTAAGCAGTAACGTTTGTTAACTGACACAGGTGACACAATTTTTAGGGTATTCTTAAGCAGATCTTTCACGTTAGCTTCAAGAGATTCATTAGGATTAATATCAGTAGGTAAGCCGTGTATGATGAGGTTCGAACCTCTCTTTTTCACTTCAATTAGTAGCGCACGACGCTTGAGCAACGAGTTCTTCTACTTTTGCTCTTCGAGTGACAGTTCTAATTCGGCTATTTTTCTATCTCATCCTAAAGCGTCATTCTTTAACTCCTGTATTTCGGAAGGCACATTTTTTAATGCAGTTATTAAATCACCGTGCTCACTAAGTGGTCGGTTTAATTTTTTATTTTGGAGCTCGTTAGCTTGGTCGAACTTGGCTTCTGGCACTGGAATATTCATTATATAATCACTACTACATCTATTCTATATATACTATAGTGTATACTATATTGAATCTTACAGTAAAGAAAATTAACATTAAGATTCTTCCTAAAGCTAGTGATGGCGAGCTGCAGAAATTTTTCGATTCCACCCTAAGCTCTGGATCCCGGTACGACTACCAGTTCAGATTCTTTGCCAAATTCAATATAGTATAATATCAATTTGATCTCTACTAAGTATTCTTTTTTTGTTATTGTTACTGGAATTGTTTTTGTTTTTCCGATTTGACAAACCAAGACAAATTTATTTTTTATCGTAAAAAGACACATGTTTTTTGTATTTTCCGTTCATGTTTGACCACGTTTTGACTTTCGCTTGATTAAGAAACATGACCAAAAAAAGAAAAGCAAACTAACCAAGTAACAGCTATAAAATTATAATTTTGAAAAAGGTAAAACACTCTTGATGCACAGAAAATCGTCAAAAGAACAAAGGGTTGATTAATGCTGGATGGGATTGAGTTTTAGTGCGACAGAATGTAGCATGGCCCAACTTAAATCTGATTAGGTTGTTCTTAGACTACGATTAACAATTGAAGTGGGAACATGTGATGTAGGTGTCAACTTTTCTGCTGCGGTAATTAAAAAGGCACTATGTGATATTTTTTGCCAAATAAGGATTTGTAGCCTATATTCTTGATTAGGGTCCTCACGCGTCCTGAAAAGCCTGAAAACTTAAAAGACCAATTTTCCAGTCATAGAAAATACCTGAAAAATGGCGGAAAAAATAAAATGTCCTGGAAATATTTCAGTTGCCCTGGAAAATAATCTTTCCCTCATTGTGGATGAACGCAAACGGATTAAACATTTAAGTAAATATAATACATAGAATGTAGGTTTTACATTGAACCCTAGAGGAAGAAAATGTATTCGAAAACATTCAGAATAGTTAAATGAGTATGAAGCTACGGCACTTGTACAGTATTTGACACGCAAACGGGTTAGACATTTTAGTAAATATAATACATAGAATATAAAAGATATGAAAAACCTGGGATTGAAAAATAGGCCTGTATATTGAATAAACAGCCAACAGAAGTAGCAATAGTCTTTCAAATTTGTTTCGTTTTTTTTAGGTAGGAGTGAGTGACAATGTCAGGAGGACAGCGTAAGTTCAAGTTTGAGTAGAAAGAAAAACCCCCAGGCCAGGGACTGTCTAGGAGAAGTATCAGGACATGTACATAGGGAATATTGCAAGCTCTGCAGGGTGTCTTTTGGCATTGGTAACATGTGCGTTGGGGCACTCAGGAGTCATGCCCAGGGACAAGGTCATTTCAGTATTTCAGAATATTTAAACAGGGAAAGAAATATAACATTTCATGAGGAAAACTTAAACAAATGCAGGAGAGGAAAGCAGCTCCAGAACAAACAGAGACCTACCAACAACCAGTGCTCATGAGGAAAGTGTCAGTAATGAAAGCACAGTATTACAAGCGGCCAGAGAAGAAGCTCAGAATCACAGAGGTGCTCAGCCTTTTTTCAAGCCAAGCCGTGTTTGAAGCAGAAATTCGCTGGGTAATTCAGATTGTGATGTCACACTACTCATTCCTCTCTAGCTCTGATATCAAGCCATTTTTGGTCAGATGTTCCCAGACAAACAAAGGCACCTTACCTTGTATATTTTGGTTCGGCTCCTTGTTTCAAAGATAAACTGATCAATGATATAAGAAAAACTTCATGCTAGGCAGTTCTATTGATGAATGCCTGAATAAAGTAACACAGACAGAACAGTTGGATGCTACGGTTAAGCACTCGAGTTAATGCGAAGGGAAGTTCATGGTGTATTATTTTGACTCAGAGTTTATGGGACACACCCAAGTAGAGAAGCTTCTGGAAAAAATAAAGAAAGCTCTGTCACCACATAATCCCAATAAGCTGTTTCATAGATTTCAATGGATGGCCCTGCTGTCAACTGGAACCTTCTGAAGATATTCCAGAAGGACAAAAGCCAAGAAGACTCAGATGCACACGCGATGATAAATTTCGGAAGTTATGGTTTGCATGTTCTTTATGGAAGTTGTCAAGATGGAGAGAGAGAAAGTTGGTTGGCTGGTCGGATGTGGTCTTATGGCACTTTGGCAAATGCTCCATGACTCACGATCTGACTTCATTGATGTGACAAAATCAGAAAATTTTATCTCAAGCAGGCAATGAAAGTGTGGCTAACTGTCCAACTGTGAAAAATGAATCAGCTACCAGAAACCTGAAAATCTAACTACTTTCATCTGCCGGCCACTATACAGTAAAAGGTGCCACAACTAGACCTCTTTTTCAAGCTAAGCTCCAGTGTTTTGCATTTGTTTCTAGACATCTAAAGTTTTTTTGGGGGGAAAATTCCAGACGGATGTACCAATAGTACCTTTCTTTGCAAAAGAAGTCCATCCTGAGATGCTTGCTGTCATGCTTTATAAAAAAAGAAGAATTGGAGAAGATGAAAACATACGTGCCACTCAAACAATTCGACGCCGGATTTGCTACAAAACAGGCTTTAGAGAAAGCACCAAAAAAATTCCTGGAAAATCCAGTGAATATACAAGGTGTCAAGAAGGAGTGTGCTTCCTTCCTTGCTGTGTCTTGCAAAAAATTATGGAGCAATGTTTGACAAACTCCTACAGGTTTTTCTGAATGCAGGATTGGGGACTGCTTCAAAGCGTGACAAAATCCTTGCTAAGCATAACATGTTCTCAGGACATGCAACTGCTAACCTCGGGGAAGAATTCTAAGATTTTTCATACAGTTGCAAGCTTGACGAATATTTTGAGAGATTCGTCAGTGGCAGTGCAGAGTATGCAGCATTGTGCGACATGAAATGCCTCCCAACTGTGTCATGGACCAGCCAGGTTACTCCGTAAACAAGGACATGCTTGTGGAAAACTTCAAGGAAAGAAGTATTATAGCATTGCACCTGGTTCTGGATGCAATTGCCAAGCATGCAGTTGATAAACCCTGTCAAAAGACTTAATCCAACACTACAAAAGAGCAAGAGAAATTGGGATATTCAATTTCTTGAGGATAAAAAAAGAATAAAGAACAAACTGCAAAGGAGAAGAAAAGAAAGGAGCTCCACCAAGTAATAGAAAATATTAAAGCAAAACAGAAAAATAATGCAAAGCAGTGAGATTTTTTCTTTATTGTGAAAAACTCACGGGTATTTAATTTCCATTAATTTCCATTGAACCGTAGAGGAAGAGAACATGTAAAACATATTCTAAATATTCAGAATAGTTAAATGAGTGTTCCATGTTTTTTTTTTTCTATTTTAATAAAATTTGTGAATGTTCTGTCCCAAATGTTGTTTAACAATAATAAAAAAAAAACAAGTTTGTTAAATGGTGAAGCTACGGCACTTGAACAGTGTTTGACACTCAACGGCTGTATCAACCGCCATAAGGCCAAATCATTTTGTAGTATTGAAATACGTTTCTTTGTTTTTTTTTTTTTTTTTTTTTTTTTTTTTTTTTTTTTTTTTTTTTTAATGCACAGTTAAACACTTGTGTAGATAAGAAATTTAGTTTAGGAGCGTATCAGAAGGAAGTTGAGCTACAAATTCTGAAACTATTTTGTTACTAAATTATTTTGTAAGATGAAAATTACAACAAAATTGTATTCCAAGGAAAGTTTAATACTGTGTTGGTTTGATGCTGCATGGATGTATTATCCAGACTCTAATGAGGCTGAAGTATCACTGCACTGCTTAATTCTACAATTTTTAGAGATTTTGTTCTTGCAAATAGACTCATAAATGAATCTTGTCTTCAAGATCTGTATTACAAGGTAGCTTGCTATAGTTGTCCTTACTTCCTTCCCATACCACTGTTTCATTAGTCCTTCATCTAGACTAGGAGTATTTTTTTATCCTCACTTTGTGAGTCTCTCACTATATACTCCATTTAGTGCAGTCAATGCTTATTCCCGATTCAAGTGGACTGGATTTATTTGACTCAAGGGATTCATTTTAGCTGGGATTCTCTGTCTTAGAATATTGACATGCTTATTTCTCATGGAAACCATTGTGTGAGAGCATAACTCCAAAACAATAGAATTAAAATATCTTAATTTTTCAGATGCAATCTCTCATAGTTGGGGCAAAAAACTTATGCTATGGTACTTCATTTATTTTAACCTATAAATCGTGGTTGCAGCGGTAGCTGCAATCTAGTAAAGGATATACAAATACGTAATTTCATTTCCATTATAAATACAAAGATCGTACAAGGATAAAACATTAGGGAATTTTGTTTAGTGTTTGCTTATCTTTCGCCATTTCTGTCATAGTATTTCCACTCTCCTGGAGAGCTAAGTGTACTTCTTTGTCTGTTCTATGACGCTGTAATTGCTGTAATTTACATTTAGTGCCATTCATGTAATTAGGGGCGGGAGGTTTGGAATGACATACAGAAAAATTGATGGCCCAGGGACCTTGCGATGACGTTGTGGACAAAGCTGCACAACGTAATCGAAGGGGGGTAGGTTCAGTCCCGCGTGTCGTAAGGAACCTCTTTGATGTCACAGGGAGCTTTGAAAATACATCCTCTGTGCCAGAAATGGCCCTGGAAAATATATATATATATATATTTTTTTTTTCAATTTAATCTATTTTTAACAAACAAGATCAACAAAAAGGAAGAAAAGCAAAAAAAGAGATAGGGGGAACCAAAAATACAAAATGGTGTAAAAGAAGGAGAAACAAAATGAAAAGTCAACACTTAAACAAAATGTGTATCGTAGTTAGGAAATGTAGCTTATGAGTCTGAACAGAAAAATCTATGGAAAATTTCATTTTGATTGTAACACGTGTCCAGACCAATTACAATAAAATCAAACGGAAACTTGTTCTGTATTCACCTAACTTGTACATCAATTTCAATTTTTCTACAGTAGACAGGCTAATCTAAGATAAAATAAATACCAGTTTCAACCATATCACATAAACTTAGACAAGAGTTGACTTTTTCAATTTACAGATTTTTCAGTTCTATTTAGAAAGTAAATTAAGTTGAGTTTGTGCACAAATGGGCTGAAGTTTAAACGCAGGAATAAGATCATTTTCACTGGTGGGTTGATAGCGACGTTAATTATTTTTTCAGTCAGTTCTTAAGGCTGCTGGTCAATGATCAATCCTTCCTTGCTTAAAAATTAAACGTGGTGCTGTTAAATTGACAATTTCGTCTCCGTAAAAGATGAAGTCCTTAGTAAGAATAAAAGTATAGAAAGTTGATTATTTATTACCTCTGGCACATAGATTTGTTTTATTTGTTACTCTTGGACACGAAGCATTTCGCTCCCTCTGTTGGTGAGTCTGGAATTATTATTTTCTCTGAATTGGTAGTATTAACATTGAATACCGGGAAATAGTTTAAATGTAGATTCCATAATCCGTTTTTTCCAGTGCATTTGAGTAACTGATTTACATTTGGAAATGAACCATATACTGAATTGTCCACCGCCTGAGCCTTTAGCGAGCGTGTACTGGAATTGGTGGAATTCTCAATTTAGTTCTAATGACAAATTGTTTCTTATAGGTTTACAGAGGTTTACAAAGTTAGTCCGACTAATTTAGGAGACGAAGACTGTAATACTGAATTATAAAGGAAGAAGTTTCATTGTTGGATTTCAGTTTTTTTTTTTAATGACGCTTTGCGAGAGAATGCTTGTCCTGTCATAGTGTCTAAGGAACTCTTCAGATATCTTTCAAACATCTACGTAATAGGAATGAAATAAAATAAATATTGGATTATTTTTTGGTATCATGGTCTTTAAACATGACATACTTATTCATCCGCTAACGAAGATTACTTGGTTAGAGAGTTTCAGACGCAATAACAGCATCAGATGTTGCAGAGATTTACCGTTGGCAAGCTTTCAGTGTTAATAAATTACACTCATAAGGCAATCCTGGAAAACGCAGGTTAACCGATTTAACATGTCATTTTGTTCCTGATCGGCTTCTGCTGACCAGATAGTGGACGCTAACGTGTTTCAAGTCGCCCGCAACAAGTTAATTTCGTTTTGTATTTCAGCTTACATATGAGGACATCGGGGTTTGATCATCCTGCTATTACTTCTTTGCCCAAATACCATCCATACTATGGTTTGAGATTAGAAGTGTAAAAATGTTAAATTTTTAAAACTTCGTATGAACAGGGGTAAACAATTGCTTTCTGTGGTGTTCTTTGATTTAAAAGTAAATAGTACATCAGGGTCAGTAACTTTTCAGATAGCGACTGAAATATCAAATCTTGAATGAGTCATGAGCCGTATGAACTTCTAGATGAACCCTTCATCAATTCTGTTCCTGATCTTTAGATTTTAGTATCGGGCTTCACCTTTCGCTACCCTTACATCCTTAGTTACTCCTTTATAAGAGAATAAGTGATAATTTATGTTTCATCTGAATTCCATAGGGGCATTCTTGACCGTTAGTTTGGTTTGAGCCCGTTGACACTGCGAAATAATGACAATAAGTGAGGAAAAAGTTTAATATTTGGAACCCGCTAGTCATGCTGCTGCTATCCGTCATTCCCTTTTATTCATGTTTTTTTATATATTGGTTTTGATTTTAACTTACTGAAGTGATTTATTGTAGGATTGGGGCAACAGTCAACCCCACGAGTATCTTGGCACTTATAAACTGGAGTACGATTACAGCTGGACTCCTGAATCCAAAATAGCTGCTAGAAGCGATGAACTGGGCACCATCAATAAAATTCTGGATGCAAATAAGTCTTTAGCCATCACAATGAACACGGTTATGGGGGGTCTTTCAGAGACAAAACCATCAGGTATCGTCGAAGAAATCGAATGAGAACCATTCCTGCGGCCAGAAAAGCTTTAAATTCGTCGTTTTCTTTCTTTGTTACAAATTATTGTTGAAGTATGATTTTGACACTTCTTATGATTTTAATACCGATTCATTTGGATGGTTAATAAAATATAAAGTTTTATACTTTTAAAACTAACGGCACTTGTTCCTGTTTACCAGTTGAAATAGTGCGACGTTATAAGTTCTTCCTTTTCTAGTCGAGTATTTAGTTCGGATTAGAATTTGGAATTTTAAGTCTATGGACTGAAATTTAATTATAGGCCACGGTTTTGGTACTTTAGCGTTTCAAACTGGAATAGTTAAACAGATAAAAATAGGCCCAGATCGCACTTTTAGTGCAGTAAATGTAAGTATAGGTTTGAGCATGACTTGTTGCACTTTGCCTCCTGAATTTAGACGTAGGCAAGTCTCCTGCAACATTATGCGGAAATTTTATAACTGTTTTGAAATTAACAGAGCAAAAGCTTTAAAACTGTTTCACTGACAAACTAGTCTTGAAACGCTTGCAAAAATTTCAACCTTTTTGCTTTATAGCTAGTTAAGACACTGACTCTTATGCCCTGGGGAATATCCTAAGATATGGTAAAAAGCAAAACGAATATGCTGCAATTGGAAAGGGAACTTAACCAGCGCCATCTTAGTTTCTGGAGACTTGTTTTCTTTTCATTAGTTTTTCTGCTGAGAGTATTTTTCAAATTTAAAATATATTCAACTACCAAGTGTATTTTTTTTTCTATTGACCAATGAGAGATAAAATATAAAGGATAAATCCTTAAAATTAGAAAAGATGGAGAGACCTTTCCGATCCGAACCTGGATACAAAATATGCCAAGTTTAAAATCAGTAGACCAAACTTGGGAATTATTTTTGGTGATACAAACTTGGCACGCTAATTTCTTGCTATTTCAGTTTTCAGCTTCTGTAGTACAAGTGTAACGTTAGAATCAAGGAAAAACGCATGTCTCTTTCAGAAATCTTGGCTATTTTTATCAAGAGGTGGGAGTATTGCAGGAATTGAGCATAAAACATGGCTATGGTAGCAATTAGTTAACCGTTTCTACTGGAAATTATTTGTTTTCGGGAATTTTCCTTTCCATGCGTGGGGGTAAGCTTTGTCAATTTCAGAGCACTCCCATGCTCAGTTTATGAAATTGGAATGTGAAAGTTCCCTGTAAATTAAATAATAGCCTGGTTCAAATTTTGAGGATTCAGAAATGTTTGATGCCGTCTTATATCAAGGTTGTAGATTTTTCAAAATCTGTAGTTCTGGACTTTTAAATGGTATTTAGAAATTAAATTTTGACCTCCATTCAGTTATTGTTTTCGTAATGACAGAGTGCCTGGTGTAATTATGGAATCATTAGATCTGTTCTTCCGAGCAATAACGCACACTTTCAACTTCTAGTTCTGAGGTTACCTCTTTGAACGGCAAGCTTACTCGGTTAAATATATATATCAAGTTCTATTCAAATTGTGGACAGCCTCTGGCTAATAGGAATTTTTAATAGTGCGAAGCTTTGGAGTCCCAATGTTTAAGGTGAATGAGTACGTCATTTTGTAAAATATTTCACTGGGATATTGTAGACATAAAAGGCTGCATTTATCCTCCAGTGTTGGCATCTTGAAGAAAGGGATGGGAGGAGGGGGAGGGGCTAATTATAAACGTCTTATAGTGAAATTGAAAACAATAATAGCATTGTTTGAATTTTTTAGAAAGGCTGCTCTTAAAATTCATCTTCTCCTACTCCTTTGTCTTTCGCTCAGCTTAATAATATTTACACTGACTTGTAAGCACAAGATTTCATTTCAGTTTTTCCCTGTTTTCTGTTCTTTCACCAAGGGATTTGGCTGAGGAAACTTTTGTCTTTCGTTTGTAATGCTTTCACCGGGGCACTTATTTCTTTCTAAAGTACAAGTTTGTTTATGAGAAAAAGAGAACATTGAAAATGAAGGGCTGGATAGACGTTGTTTAAATGGGCTGTATGTTATACCGATTTTGGGCACTGAAAATTTTGTTATAGAGATTTTGTTATAACCGTTATGGTTAACGGTCATATGTAATGTTTCTTACGTATACTTTTTAATTACGAAAAATCAAGCCTGATAGTTTCTACCTGATAGATTTCGATAATGAGTGTTGTAAAATGCTCATTGAAGAGCGGCCTCCTTAGAGGAGGGAGACGGTTTGAGCGCATGTCCCTCCAAAAGTTTGTTATCTCTATAGTTGCTTATGATTTTCTTTATACACTTAATTTTTAAATGGAATGAAGAAGTTGACTCCCCCCGCCCTCGAAATGGCTCCTGTTAATGAGGTTTATGCTCACCCAATCCCATTTCAGTTAAACTAACGCATATTTTTTTGGAGTCTCTGTGCATTACAATTTCAAAATAATCATAAAGAAAGCATTTAGTCTTCTTTGAACAAATTTAGTTTGTGTCAGCACGCTTACGCCAAGAAAAGGACACACAAGACGCGCTAACTCTGTCTAGCCTTTTGATACATAATTAAAAAAAATTATTTTATTATCGTTATTCCGAAAAGCGATTATAGGAGAATAAATCTATCGCATTTTCCGCTAAAATCTATGCTGCTTCAGTATCAGGACTGAATCTTCTATGAAACCTGGGGTATTTATATCTGAATTTGTTGGACTAGCATCATTTAGTTGGTGGGCAACCAGTTTTTGATCATTTCAGTATTTCTGAGGTCTGTTAGGAATTCAATTGTCTTTTGGGAGAAGTTTTTATGGGTCATTTTTCTAACATCAAGAACACCTAGACCTTAAAATTCCTTTGGTGAAGGAGTATCTTCTTAATAAATTTTTGTAGCTTACCGTCCCCGTAGAAACCGCCATGGTCTGTTGTCATTTTTTTATGGTACAAGTTTAGGGAGGGGTAATACTGTAACTAGATAAAACATTCTTGACATACAATACTTGTTGATAAACGGTGACCGTGAAATAAGGAGAGATTCCTGCCTCTATCGTCATCACCATATAGGCGCTGTATCTCGAGCAGTTTCTTTCTCCTCAATTTTGCCAACAATTTCCCCTGACTGACAATTCAATATTAACTATCTTTACTGATAGACTGACATCCAGCCAAGCATCGTTTTCTAAGCTTGTAGCCTAACTTGTCTTTGGGCTTTTTGTTAACCAGAGGATGTTGCCTCTTTTCATTGTGAGCCCTAACTGCAAAGCTTTTAGCATACCATTCAAGGCCTAGTGTTACTGTTTTGACATCACTCCATCCATTGGCCAAAAATTTGCATCACCCACAAAGACCTCAGACTTGAGAGCTAGAGTTGGCAGTAACCTGACATCCATTATTCTTGTTAGGTATTGAATTAACGGGCCAAAATATATCTCAAATAGGAATGAAGAGATTGGGTCTTCTTACCGGAGAGGCTGCCATTCACAAACTCTTTGCTGATGCGCCATGGCATATATTTTTGTAAATATCGACTTAGTCCACTACAAAACGGATGTTTTTTTTTGTTATCAGTATCCACAGCACATGCCGCTCTATTGAGTTGCAACCTTAGACAAAATTAACACATATTAACCCTCATTTGAAATTATCTTCCGACAGCCCTTCTTTTCTAAGGAGTAAGTTGCCAAATATTGCAAGGATATCTGAATTTTTCGGTTTTTAGGCCTCCATGTTGGATCTCACCAAGAATCTTTTTTTTCCTGGGGCTTTGCATGTTTTAGTAGAACCCAAAGCTTGTTATGTTCAGTTATGGGCTGGCTTAACATTTCACTGTCATCTCTTGGAACTTATCGCTCCGTGTCAGAATCATCACAAACTTTTGCCTCTCCCCCTTCTTTCCATTTATTTATCTTGAATACGGCCATAAACCGTCTTTTTCAAACTTTAAATCTAAAGACTATTTTAATGTCGCAAAAGCAAATTGGGAGCCAAGTAAAAATATACAATACTAGCTGTTGGGGTGGCGCTTCGCGCCACTCCAACACCTAGTTGGTGGGGGCGCTGCGCGCCCCCCCAAACCCCCCCCCCCCCGCGCGTAAGTCGTTACGTGCCATATTAGTCACGTGCCATTGTAGTTGTGTCCCTGTGTCCCACCTGTGAATATAGATAGATATATATATATTTTTAACTACGTAAAACTTGTGAATATACAACATTCTTTGCTGTCACATTGTCTGTCCATATAAATAGATTGTCAGGTTTACCAACTCTTGAACATGCAACATAATAATTGTCCATGGGAAAACAATCCGTATTTAGATCTATACCGCATTTTCTAACGATTGCCCTTGAGCTTTGTTGATGGTGATTGCTAATCGAACAATCCCTGTGACCCCGTCGTCATTTATATATCCCCCTGTGCCCCCGGCGTCCCTGTTGTAGGTGTGTCCCTGTGTCCTGGTCGTCATTTATATTCCCTGTGTCCCGGTCGTCATTTGTGTCCCGGTATCCCACTCTGTAATTTCACTTTGAGTGTTCCGGTCGTCATTTGTATCCCCTCTGTCCCGGTCTGTAATTTCTCTTTGAGTGTTTTTTCTTTTTAGTTTTTTTTTTAGTTTTTTACCTTTTTTCAGTTTTCTTTTTCTTCTTTATTTTTCAGCGTCACTATGAAATACATATCGCTGAACCTTTGTTTTTTTTAACTAAAATCTGGTAGGCATTGATGACCTTATCCAAGTCAAAATCCCAAACCCAATAATCATCGCTATCATTTTCAGTTTTGATATGTTTTGACTCTCGCTGTCCAGGTGGATTTTCATCTAACTGCGCGGTTTTGCGTTCTTTAGCCGCAAGCCTGTTTTCATGCTGTTCTTGTGATTCCTCGGCACGCTTTCTTTTCTTACTTTCTCTATCAGCCGCAAGCCTGTTTTCATGCTGGTCTTGTGATTCCTCGGCACGCTTTCTTTTCTTACTTTCTCTATCAGCCGTAAGTCTGTTGGCATAGACTCTTTGAGAAATTTCTCTTTCAACTATCTTCTTACAATTAAAAATTTGTCTTTGAACGATTTTCTTAAATACCTGTGTCCTGGTCGTCATTTATATTCCCTGGGTCCCGGTCGTCATTTGTGTCCCGGTATCCCAGTCTGTAATTCCTCTTTGAGTGTCCCGGTCGTCATTTATATTCCCTCTGTCCCGGTTGTCATTTGTGTCCCGGTCTGTAATTTCTCTTTGAGTGTTTTTCCTTTTTAGTTTTTTTTTTTAGTTTTTTACCTTTTTTCTTTTTTCAGTTTTCTTTTTCTTCTTTATTTTTCAGCGTTACTATGAAATACATATCGCCGAACTATTTTTTTTTTTAAAGTAAAATCTGGTAGGCATTGATGACCTTATCCAAGTCAAAATCCCAAACCCAATTATCATCGCTATCATTTTCAGTTTTGATATCTTTTGACTCTGGCTGTCCAGGTGGATTTTCATCTAACTGCGGGGTTTTGCGTTCTTTAACCGCAAGCCTGTTTTCTTGCTGTTCTTGTGATTCCTCGGCACGCTTTCTTTTCTTACTTTCTCTATCAGCAGCACGTTTTGAATTAAACATTTTTCCGTCCACGATCTTCTTACAATTAAAAATTTGTCTTTTGAGCAGCTTCCTCGGCTGTTGCCATTGTAGGTTCTTCAGTCATTTTACAATTAAACATTTTTCCGTCCATGATCTTCTTACAATTAAAAATTTGTCTTTGAACGATTTTCTTAAATACCTTTAATGACGTTATCGTCATAACAAACATGACGACAACTAACTTCATGACGACCTGATGACATGACGTCACTCGACACACAGACAACTTATTTTTATATATATACTAGCTGTTGGGGTGGCGCTTTGCGCCACTTCAACACCTAGTTGATGTTGGTGTAAAATATATTTTAAACTACGTAAAACTTGCGAATATACAACATTCTTGGCTGTCCCATTGTATGTGCATATAAATAGATTGTCACGTTTACCGACTCTTGAACATGCAACATATAATTGTCCATGGGAAAAACAATCTGTATTCAGATCTATACCTCATTATTCTAATGATTGCCCTTGAGCCTTGATGATGGTGATTGCTAATCGAACATTCCCTGTGTCCCCGTCGTCATTTATATATCCCCCTGTGCCCCCCGGCGTCCCCGTTGTTGTTGTTTCCCTTTGTCCCGGTCGTCATTTGTGTCCCGGTGTCCCAGTCTGTAATTTCTCTTTGAGTGTCTTGGTCGTCATTTATATTCCCTGTGTCCCGGTTTCCCGGTCGTCATTTTTGTCTCGCTTGTCATTTGTGTTCCGGTGTCCCGGTCTGTAATTTCTCTTTGAGTGTCCTGGTCGTCATCTATATTCCCTGTGTCCCGGTCGTCATTTGTGTCCCGGTGCTTTGTTGATGGTGATTGCTAATCGAACATTCCTTGTGTCCCGGTCGCTTTTTCTTTGAGTATCCCGGTCGTCATTTATATTCCCTATGTCCCGGTCGTCATTTGTGTCCCGATGTCCCGGTCTGTAATTTCGTCAGTCGACAAACATGACGTCAGTCGACACACAAACATTACGTCACTCGACACACACACACACAGACAACTTATTTATATATAAATACTAGCTGTTGGGGTGGCGCTTCGCGCCACCCCAACACCTAGTTGGTGGGGGCGCTTCGCGCCCCCCCCAAGCCCCCCCGCGCGCGTAAGTCGTTACGCGCCATAATAGTTACGCGCCATTGTAGTTGTGTCCCTGTGTCCCACCTGTGAATATAGATATATATATATATATATATATATATATATATATATATATATATATATATATATATATATATATATATATATATATATATATATATATATATATGTTTTTAACTAAGTAAAACTTGCGAATATACAACATTCTTTGCTGTCCCATTGTCTGTGCATATAAATAGATTGTCAGGTTTACCGACTCTTGAACATGCAACATATAATGGTCCATGGGAAAACAATCCGTATTCAGATCTATACCTCATGATTCTAATGATTGCCCTTGAGCTTTGTTGATGGTGATTGCTAATCGACCATTCCCTGAGTCGCCATCGTCATTTATATATCCCCCTGTGCACCCCGGCGTCCCCTTTGTAGTTATGTCCCTGTGTCCCGGTCGTCATTTATATTCCCTGTGTCCCGGTCGTCATTTGTGTCCCGGTGTCCCAGTCTGTGATTTCTCTTTGAGTGTCCCGGGCGTCATTTATATTCCTTGTGTCCCGGTCGTCATTTATATCCCCCTGTGCCCCCCGGCGTCCCCGTTGTAGTTGTGTCCCTGTGTCATTTATATTCCCTGTGTCCCGGTCATGATTCTAATGATTGCCCTTGAGCTTTGTTGATGGTGATTGCTAATTGAACATTCCCTGTGTCCCGGTCGTCATTTATATTCCCAGTATCCCGGTCGTCATTTGTGTCCCAGTGTTCCAGTCTGTAATTTCTCTTTGAGCGTCCCGTTCGTCTTTGTTTGATGGTGAGCTTTGTTGCTCCTTGAGCTTTGTTGATGGTGATTGCTAATCGAACATTGCCTGTGTCCCCGTCGTCATTTATGTCCCCCCGGCGTCACCGTTGTAGTTGTGTCCCTGCATCCCGGTCTTTCTTTTTTTTCCTTTTAGTTTTTTTTATTGGTTATGACCTTTTTTTTAGGTTTTTTAGTTTTTTTCTTTTTTCTTTTTATTTTTTTTTGAAGTTTTTATCTTTTTAGTTTTTTTATTTTTATTTATATTTTTTTAGTTTTCTTTTTCTCCTTTATTTTTCAGTTTTTTTCCTTTTTTTAGTTTTTTTTTCTTTTTTAGTTCTTTTAGTTTTTACCTTTTTTAGTTTTTTTTTAGTTTTTTAGATGAAAATTTTTTTTAGTTTTTTTCCTTTTTTCTTCTTAGTTTTTTATTGGTTTTTACCTTTTTTTTTAGCTTTTTTAGTTTTTTTTCGTTTTTTCTTTTTACTTTTTTTTTTAGTTTTTATCTTTTTTATTTTTTTTATTTTTATTCTTAATTTTATTAGTTTTCTTTTTCTCTTCTATTTTTCAGTTTTTTCCTTTTTTTTAAGTTTTTTTTTAGTTGACGTCACCTGATCCACAGATCCACACACAGACAACTTATTTTTATATATATAGAAGATATATATATGGTTTTAACTACGTAAAACTTGCGAATATACAACATTCTTTGCTGTCCCATTGTCTTTGCATATAAATAGATTGTCAGGTTTACCGACTCTTGAACATGCAACATATAATGGTCCATGGGAAAACAATCTGTATTCAGATCTATACCTCATGATTCTAATGATTGCCCTTGAGCTTTGTTGATGGTGATTGCTAATCGACCATTCCCTGTCCCGGTGTCCCGGTCGTCATTTATATCCCCCTGTTTCCCCCGGTGTCCCCGTCGTAGTTGTGTGCTTGTGTCCCGGTCGTCATTTATATTCCCTGTGTCCCGGTCGTCATTTGTATCCCGGTGTCCCGGTCTGTATATACATTCGTTTTTTAGTTTTGTTTTTCTCCTTTATTTTTTTTCCTTTTTTTTTCTTTTTTAGTTTATTTAGATTTTTAGATTTTTTAGTTTTTTTATTAGTTTTTAGTTTTTTTTTCTTTTTAGTTTTTTTGTAGTTTTTACCTTCTTTTTAGTTTTGTTAGTTTTTTTTTTTACTTATGCCCTGGTCGTCATTTATACTCCCTGTGTCCCGGTGCTTTGTTGATTGCTAATCGAACATTCCTTTTGTCCTGGTCGCTTTCTCTTTGAGTTTCGTCATTTATTTTTTTCTTTTTTAGTTCTTTTAGTTTTTACCTTTTTTATTTTTTTTTTAGTTTTTTAGATGAAAATTTTTTTTAGTTTTTTCCTTTTTTTCTTTTTAGTTTTTTATTGGTTTTTACCTTTATTTTAGCTTATTTTTCAGTTTTTTCCTTTTTTTATTTTTTTTTTATTTTTTATTTTTTTTAGTTTTTTACCTTTTTTTAGTATTTTTAGTTTTTTTAGTTTTTTAGCTTTTTTACTTTTTTTATTAGTTTTTAGTTTTTTTTGTAGTTTTTGCCTTTTTTTAGTTTTTTCAGTTTTTTTTTTAGTTTTTATTGGTTTTTACCTTTATTTTAGCTTATTTTTCAGTTTTTTCCTTTTTTTTAGTTTTTTTTAGTTTTTAGTTTTTTTAGTTTTTTACCTTTTTTTAGTTTTTTTTTTAGTTTTTTTAGTTTTTTAGCTTTTTTATTTTTTTTTATAAGTTTTTAGTTTTTTTTGTAGTTTTTGCCTTTTTTTAGTTTTTTGTTTTTTAGCTTTTTTATTAGTTTTTAGTTTTTTTTGTAGTTTTTGCCTTTTTTTTAGTTTTTTTTAGTTTTTTAGCTTTTTTATTTTTTTTATTAGTTTTTAGTTTTTTTTGTAGTTTTTGCCTTTTTTTATTTTTTTCAGTTTTGACGTCACCTGATCCAGTTTTTTCAGGTGACGTCACCTGATCCACAGATCCACACACAGACAACTTATTTTTACATATATAGATATAGATAGATTTGAAATTACAAACGCGAATTGAAGAAAAATCACGAAATAGAAGGGATGGACAAACAACATTAAGGAGGGCTATTGTGTCAAAAAGTTAACCTAAAATACCGTGATGGTAAGTACCACTTAGCCATATTAACTGGATATTCTCCATTATCCCCCCCCCCCCCCCGGATTGGTAAATGTTTAATTTTCTTTGGGATTAAATCATTTCACCCTTTGAAAGACCCCTACGAATTATAATTGTGCCTGTGTTATGCTTAATTGAATAATTGTACATTTAATCACTGCTTTGACATCTTCTGCAACCTATTGAAATGCCCATAATAAAAGAAAATTTGAAAACAATTGCTATTTGAAGCTGATTCGAGAATTACCATTCTTAAGCGGTAAAACTACTGTTTCGATTAATTTTAACTGTAAAAGTTTACTGTAAAAACAAATTTGTGGAATTCTTAAAAACTGCCCCAAACCCCATAAAAATGGTGATACATTGAACACACCATTGAACCTCTATAGCTGAAAGCTTAAAGAAGAATTACGGTCCCCACTCTCGACCAACAAGTCCCTTATTCGCATAAGAAGCTGTGATGTGTTCACCCTTTTTTTTCTCCCTTTTCTTTGTTTGTTTCCTGTTGCCGCTAGTGGGGCACTGAAATATCATAATGGAAATTTTTTGGGCTCACTAGAAAGGAAATTACTGCATCTAGTGCCTTTCCTAAGCAACCAAATGTAAAGTAGGAAGCTCCTTCATCCTTATTCAAGATGTTTTTGTTATATACAATAACTTTTTTATTTCATCCATCTTTTGAAAGACCTATTCCAGGTCAATATCTTTAGAAACTAAATTGGTTTTCTTCAGCAAATAGTGACCCTAACGTTTAAGAAAAAAACCCTTAAAAGACATAGGTTGATTTTTCACTTAAATTTAGATTCCCTGTTTTGCTATTCATTTAATAAAAAATGCTTCATTATATTGAAGAGCCTGGTATTAAAATAGACTGATTATTATCTAGATTTTTTTTGTGAAAATTTTGTCTCTCATAATACCATTCAAGAAAATTTTAAGTATATAAATACAATTTTCTAGGATCAACAGTTACTTTTTATGGTAGTCTTTTAAGCGTATGTTTCTGGAAATCATTGTGCTTTTTAAATACGCATAGTTTTTATCAATAAAAAAAATTAATTAAACTGTCTATGTAGCTCTTTTTTGGGATTTAACATTTCATTGGAAGTTTTTTTCGTCGCTCATTACAGATTTATCGATAAGACTACCTGCAACGACATCTCCTTGTCATGCCTTATTGTTATAATTTTTAGCACAGCTTCTATGGCGTAATGAATCCCAATTTGGGGTTTGATCGAGTCGCAGGTTTCATTTTATGCATAAAAAATCTAATAAATTCTAAGTTATATGGAAACTTTACTGTGTAAAGTGAGAATAGTATTATAAGCCAAAATACGTTCAGAAATCAGCTTGAGTAATTTAAAAGGTTTTATGTTAAGTACCTTAAAGGTACTAGGAGAATGGAGAAACTGAAAAACGTGCTCAGCCTTCTTCTTTACTGTTATTACAAAGCATTACAAGACGAATTTAGCAAAGCAATATAATTCAGTCTGAAGTGGCTAGCCTACATAGAGAACTCGACCTAACAAAATTAAAGCTACAGCAGCTGGAAGCTGATGGTAAGCGCTGTTACCTCATTTTATATTACTTTGATCCAGTTAGAAGAGGTCGGTCAGTTTTGATGATTTAACAACATTATACCAAACACAGAAATGCGCCCTAGTTGTTTTAGGGATGTTTCGCTTAAAATCAACACACGGTATTCCCCCCGTCTTAACAAAAATTTAGTACTGTATTGGGAATTAGGATAATGTGTAAGAGTAGGGCAGTAGAAAATAGGAAAGAAAAAGAGTATTTAAAAATGAAGAATTCGGTTTATATGCCTTCTAAGATGGAAAAGTCATTTCAGGAGTTTGGAGAGAAGCTTGAGATTAGTGGAATATGGGGAAGTTGAAGGTTCTATAGGCCTATTGAGTCAAGCAGAATATTTAGTAGGGGAAAGGGTTGCAACTGGGAGAGAGAGGTCTGAGGGGAGTTTTTTGACAGCGACTGTAGAAAATAGTAGAAATAGTAGAAAATAGGAAAGAAAAAGAGTATTTAGAAATGAAGAATTCGGTTTATATGCCTTCTAAGATGGAAAAGTCATTTCAGGAGTTTGGAGAGAAGCTTGAGATTAGTGGAATATGGGGAAGATGAAGGTTCTATAGGCCTATTGAGTCAAGTAGAATATTTAGTAGGGGAGAGGGTTGCAACTGGGAGAGAGAGGTCTGAGGGGAGTTTTTTGACAGCGACTGTCGAGCTAGGATAAGTGTATTGAATAGTTTACTTATATTAGTAAAAGAGTATAGAGGGAAGGAAGAGTTTCATAAGTATTATGAGGAATATAAGATGGAGAGGAAAGCGTATAAAAGGTTTATAAAGGGGACAAGAGGTCATTATGATAGGAGTAAAAAAATTAGAGAAGCTTTTAGAGGTAGCGATAGTAGAGAGTTTTGGAAGTTAGTGAAAAGTTCGTTAGGTTGTAGGAATAAAGAAAAAAGGATTACACCAGCTGAAGGCTGACCAGATTATTTAGAGGAAACGGAGAGGCAAGGGAGTACTCGATTAGATGAAAACATAGATCTTAGGACATGGTAGGATTAGAAAGCCAGCGGTCAGATAGACCTTTTACAGAAGAAGATCAAGAGCTTTTTCAACCTATACTGTATCTGCCAGAGACTTCGTATTGAAATCAAACGTTTATCTGCGTCAGCACAAATTAGCAGTTAGCCCCGCAGAACACACACCGAGAAATGTTGGCACTAGGCCAGCTAAAAATCGAGAAAGATAAAATGAAAACGATGGTTAATCAGACGTGAAGCTACAAGGTTTTAAATGAATTACTAGAAATAAATGCTATCGTTATAACTTAGAAACAAGCAGAACTGAATAATTAGAGAACCATGAGACGGCGGGGAAAAAAGAAGTAATGGGCAACAGCAAGGAGATAATTTAGAAAGTGGAATGGCAAATAATATAGCTAGAGAGTGAAATCTTGCCAACTTGTCTCTGTAAAGCGGTAACTCGCAGGTGTCGTTTAGTAGTGCACAGAGTGTTTTCGACAGTAGAAATGATTCGACCCCATCCGCCGCAGGGTGCAGAAACTTTAAGCCGGCTGCTTCCAGTCAGGCCTCTAAAAGGTCAAATGTGGAAGTTATTAGCCGCAATGACCCGACATATCGTAGTGGAAGGAACACTCGCCCTATTTTCGTGACCATATAAACTCATTTAGTAATGAAAGGCAATATTTTGCGACCAAGTAATCTGGGATTTAATCAGAGAAAAAAATAGTGAAAAGGGAAACTGGAACTAGGAATTAGCGGGCCGTGGTGACAAAAAGATTTAAATAATATGCATTGTATTATTCAAGGACTTGCGGAAGATAAATCTGTCTTTTATAGGGTTTAAGTTTTTACAAGTGGGACTTAATATCAGTGGTTGAGATTTGGTTGGAAAGTCCTATATTTATGGAAAAATACGTATATTTTGGTGCCCACAGGAAAAAAAAAAAAAAATCAAGAAATGGGAGAACATATGGAGGTGTAGGTCTTCAAGAAATTTTTTTCAGAGAGTAAAGTTTCAAACCTGTAAAGAGTGTCATGTAATCTAGTAGGGATTAGGGTTTGTTTTTCAAAAATAAATATTATTTTCTGTGCTGTATATATTCCAGCTGAGTCCAGTTCATTTTCGGAAGAAGATGCTTGGACTATTCTTGAGAGGGAGAAATGTGTCTTTTTAAAATTGCATCCTGTCGATTGTTTTGCTCTCTAGGAGATTTCAACGCTTATGTTGGATCGACACGGGAGATGCTCTGGTCTGTTCGTGACTGCATGGATGTACCAGTGGGAAGACATAAAGATGACATTGACATGGTTCTTCCGCAGAGGGCAAATAGGGATCACTTCTGCAGAAATAATAATTGGGGATGTAAGTTTTTGAGATTTTGTAAAAATGATAAGTAGGTAATTTTGATTAGGAGAATAGGAATTTATAAGGGTAAGTGAGAATTTACTTGTTATAGTGGGAGGTCTCCAAGTGTGATTGCTTTTATCATGGTGGATTTGTCTCTTTGTCTTTCATGCGTTGATTTTGAGGTTCTGGCGCAGGTGAGGTCTGATCATATGCTAATTAGGCCCAAGATAGATTTAAATTTAGAGAAAAAAGGTTGAGACAAAAAGAAAAAGGAAGTGGGATAATGGATAAGAGCAGGGCAGTAGAAAATAGGAAAGAAGAAAAGTATATAAATATAGAAATTAAGAATCCGCTTTTTGTGTCTCCTAAGGTGGAAAAGTCATTTCAGGAGAAAACAATGGAAGAAAATGAGCAAGAAAGTTTGGAGAGAAGCTCGAGATTAGCGGGAGATGGGGAAGTTGAAGGTTCTATAGGCCCATTCAGTCAAGTAGTATATTCAGTTTGGGAGAGGGTAGCAACTGGGAGAGAGAGGTCCGAGGAGAGTTTTTTTTTTTTTTTTTTTTTACAGCGAATGTTGAGCTAGGATAAACATATTGAATACTTTAATTTTGTTAGTAAAAGAGTATAGAGGGAAAGAAGAGCTTGATAAGTATTATGTGGAATATAAGATGGAGAGGAGAGAGCATAAAAGGTTTATAAAGGGGAAAAGAGGTCATTATGAGAGGAATAAAAAATTAGAGAAGCATTTAGAGCTAGTAGAGAATTTCGAAAAAGTTGGCTAGATTATGTAGAGGAAACAGAGAGGCAAGGGCATAGCGGATTAGATGAAAATGTAGATCTTAGGACATAGTAGGATTAGAAAGCCAGCGGTCAGATAGACCTGTTACAGAAGAAGATCAAGAGCTTTTTCAACCTGTAGCTCAAAAGGAGGCATGGAAATCTCTAAAAAGGACAAAAGATCGATCATTACCGGGAATAGATGACATACTGGCAATAATTTGGAAGTGCACACGGGTTTGTGTAATACCGATATAGCGATTATATTTTCAAAGTTGATAAAGGTTCTCCAACAGCCGGAACAATGGGTTATGTCAATAGTGGTACCCCTTTAAAAATAGGAAAACCCAGAAGAACATGAAAATTATAGGCTTATAACATTAGGGAACACATTAAGTAAGCTATTCTCTGAGATTTTGTGTAGAAGTCTAGATAAATGGTTGGAAAGAGGAAAAAGACTGGTGGAAGTTCAGGCAGAATTTCGAGACAATTATAGTACGATAGACCAGGTATTTATCTTACATAGTTTAATTAGAAAACATACTAAGAAAAAGGGAGATGAGCTTTTTGTAGCGTTTCTAGACCTTAGAGGGGCGTTTGATGGAGTTGACAAGAAATTACTAATTTTGTTAGAAATAGCCTGCCGAGAGCATTTGTAATGATTATAGTTAAGATGAATTTGGCAGTGAGGGTAGTTGTGAAGGTTGGTAGACGCTATATCTAGGGCAGTACAAACGAGGATAGGAGTGAAACAAGGACGGACTTTGTGTCCTAGGCTATTGTCTCTATATATTAGTGATATAGAGGAATATCTAAAGCACAAAAAGAAACCAAGTGTCATGAATGAATGAATGAATGAATGACTGTATTCAAAGCCATTTTTCAGGCCGTATACATACATATACAAAAACAAGCAAACTAAATCATGTAACACTCGACTTTCGAATAATAAGACCCTTCCGGACAAAATTTCTCACTGCTACTATATTTATTTTCGACGTGGACTTGAAAGTTCCAAGAAGGGGCTCACAACCACCTACACGAAGAAAGCTCGCTCTTAGCTCATTTAGCCCCTGACACCTGAAAAAAATGTTCCAGCCCATCAAGATCACCGCAAATCGGGCAAGTATACCGTATTTCCTGATGACACCTATTTTCCCAAACACTATAAAGAGGGAGACAGTTTGATCGCACCTGCATCCAAGACCTCAGGGATTCTTTTGGAATCCCTAATTCAATATATAATCCTTCACCCTAATTTTCTTTCACCTTATAGTAAGAACTTAAGCTTTCCGATTGGCTAAGGTTATTCCACCATTTCTGAATTTCTTGGTCTTCCAGCCTTGTTTGGATCTCTGACAGAAAGACTTTGTGATCTGATATTGGGCTATCTCCTCCATTTCATGCATACGATAAACGTGTGCTGTCCAGGAGTTTTTTGACATGGAAGGGCCATAAAATTTTTTGTCCCAGGATAAGTAATTCATCATACGCTGCTCTGATGAGTCTTGAGGAGGGACATTGCAGTATTTTCAGCCAAAAACTTAATTAATTGGATCTGTCTATGTTTTCTCATGGAGAGAAGTCCCAAATCTTCCTTGATGAAAAGTGGGTGGGCTGTGGCGTGCAGACCTAGCATTCGTTTATAATATTGTAGCTGTAGAGTTTCTAATGAATTTGCCACTTCTAGGCCCCATACTTCTCCTCCATAGTGGAGGATTGGCCTTATTTTTGGGTTGAACACGTTTTTGTGCATCTTTAAGTCACCTATTCCCGTCAAATTACTGTTCCTGAACAGCGTTGCCATTGCTGCTTTTCCTCGATTTGCCATCTTCGAAATATGATTGCTCCATCTTCCGTTCGATGTTAGATGGAATACTAAATATATTGCCTGAGACACAACCTTCACAACTTCACCATTCAAATTAAAACTTTCTTCATCTTTATTTCCTGTTGATTGTCTACGGCAAAAATCATCACCTCTGTCTTTTTTGTGTTATTAAATAAAAAAAACTAATTTTTTTAGCTGAAAGTAAGGAGCGACATTAAAACTTAAAACGAACAGAAATTACTCCGTATATGAAATGGGTTGTCCCCTCCGCAATCCCTCGCTCTTTACGCTAAAGCTTTTAATTGTTTTAAAAAGTAGAATTGTGGCAAAGAGTCAAACTTCAGCGTAAAGAGCGAGGGATTGCGGAGGGGACAACCCATTTCATATACGGAGTAATTTCTGTTCGTTTTAAGTTTTAATGTCGCTCCTTACTTTCAGCTAAAAAAATTAGTTTTTTTTATTTAATTTCTGAACGTTTTTGAATTAATGCATGTTTGGTTTTGGCTCTCCGCACATAAATTATTAAAATGAAACTTGTATATTAATTCTTTTTTTGGCTAAATGGCGTTCTCTTAGTTTTGATCAGACGATTTTGAGAAACAAGGGGTGGAGAAGGAGGCCTAGTTGCCCTCCAATTTTTCGGTCCCTTAAAATGGCAACTAGAACTTTTAATTTTTAATGAACGTTTTTATTAGTAAGAAATACACGTAGCTTAAGAATTAACTTACATAACAAACTTTCATAACCTTATATTTTTATTATGTATACGAGGGGGTTTTTACCCTCGTTAATACCTCGCTCTTTACACTAAATCGTAAGTTTTGTCCCAATTCTTTAAGAATGACCCCTGAATCAGAAAGGCCGTAGAATAAATAGTTGAAATTACTAAAAATACTTTAGCATAAAGAGCAAGGTATTTATCTCCTCCTAAATACCTCGCTCTTTATACTAAAGTATTTTTAGAACCCCTCATATGCGTAATTATCTCTGTTCGTTTTAGGTTTAAATGCTACTTCTTCCTTTCATTTGAAAAAACGTTTTCATGTTTATTTTTCATTGTTTTCTTATAGTAGTGCTAGAGAACCCTGCGCCCTTTTCATTGAATTTTTCTTCCCTCATGACAGATTCCTCCAAGGAAAGATCCTCCAACATAGCCCCCTCTCCTCAGCCCCACCCCCAAACAAAATAAAATCCCCCTGAAAACGTCTGTACACTTCCCAATAACCATTACTATATGTAAACACTGGTCAAAGTTTGTAACTTGCAGCCCCTCCCCCAGGGATTTTGGGGGAGTAAGTCATCCCCAAAGACATAGTTATTATGGTTTTCGACTATGCTGAACAAAATGGCTATCTCAAAATTTTGATCCGTTGACTTTGGGAAAAAAATGAGCGTGGGAGGGGGCCTAGATGCCCTCCAATTTTTTTGGTCACTTAAAAAGGGCACTAGAACTTTTCATTTCCGTTAGAATGAGCCCTCTTGCGACATTCTAGGACCACTTGGTCGATACGATGACCCCTGGGGAAAAGAAAAAAAAACAAAAACAAAAAAAAACAAACAAATAAACACGCACCCGTGATTTGTCTTCTGGCAAAAAATACAAAATTCCACATTTTTGTAGATAGGAGCTTGAAACTTCTATAGTAGGGTTCTCTGATACGCTGAATCTGATGGTGTCATTTTCGTTAAGATCCTACGACTTTTAGGGGGTGTTTCTCCCTATTTTCTTAAATAAGGCAAATTTTCTCAGGCTCGTAACTTTTGATGGGTAAGATTAAACTTGATTAAACTTATATATTTAAAATCAGCATTAAAATGCGATTCTTTTGATGTAGCTATTGATATCAAAATTCAATTTTTTAGAGTTTTGGTTACTATTGAGCCGGGTCGCTCCTTACTACAGTTCGTTACCACGAACTGTTTGAAAATCCAGTTTCTTTTCCTCTAAATATTCACCTGTCAAATCTAACAGAGTTTGTAGCTCCGAACTGGATCTGGCGAACAAGGTAATATCATCAGCTAATAATAATAATGATAATACTTTCCAAGGTGTACAACTGGCGCCCACCTTTTTTCAAGGTATTCGGCAAGATCATTTATAAAAATAGCAAAAAGTTTCGGTGATAGGGTACTACCCTGTTTTACACTTTTTACATTAAAAAAAACTCGATATACCGCTTCCTGCTATCTTTACCACATTTCTGGCCAAACAATACATCGAAAGAAGAACCCTTAAAAAGGGTGGCGGAATTCTTGTTCCTAAAAGTGTTCTAAACGGAATTATACGGTCAACATTGTCAAATGCTCTACTTAAATCAAGAAAAGCCACGTACAACTTTCCTTTTCCCTTGCAATACTAGCTAATCAATGCATTTAGAACAAACATTCGATCAGATGGTGAGTACCCTTTATGGAAACCGGCTTGCTCTTCTCTCAGAATTTGCCTCTCATCCAGCCATAATTCCGGCGTTTTGTTTAAGATTTTGTCCAAAATTTTTCCAAGACAGTTTCCTAAGCTGATTGGTCGGTAATTCTCGCACAAACTTGCATCACCTTTCTTAAATAAGGGGATAACTACAGATATCTTCCAAGGATCAGGCCACCTTTTTCTTTTATAAGCAAATTATACAACCCCAGAAGCAGAGGTAATAAAACTGCTTGTAGTACATTCAAAGCCTTTGCTGGAATTCCATCTGGTCCTGGCGCAGACCAACCTCTAGTTTGTTTTATGGCATTTTCTACTTCTTCTCGCTGGATTTGGCGACAAAGGTGATAATCTTCCTCCAGTAGGGGGTATTCAGTGTGGTCACAAGAGGGGGTTCCGACTTCTTCTGCCAGTTTTTCGAAATCGGGTGGGGGCTGTTGTGTGCCAGATGCTGTACCTGGTTCTAGTTTTTTCAAAGAAGGGGGGCCACTCGTCCTCCTTCGGAATACATTTGGGAGCAGTCATTTTTTTTTTTATCAAACTCCTTTCCAGAATTCCCGGGAATCATTTGTCTTATAGAAATGCGCAAGTTCATTTTGTTCCCACCATCGAAACTTTAGTTTCTTTATTTTTATTAAATAGAAAAATAAGTTTTTTTAAATGAAAGTATGGAGCAACATTAAAACTTAAAACGAACAGAAATTACTCCGTATATTAAAGGGGCTTTTCCTCCTCAACGCCCCGCTCTTTACGCTAAAGTTCGACTCTTTCTCTTAACTCTATTTTTAAAACAGTAAGAAACTTTAGCGTAAAGAGCGGGGCGTTGAGGAGGAAAAGCCCCTTTAATATACGGAGTAATTTCTGTTCGTTTTAAGTTTTAATGTTGCTCCTTACTTTCATTTGAAAAAACCTGTTTTTTTTAATCTAATTTCTGGACGTTTTTGAATTAATGCATGTTTTGATCTTGGCTTTCCGCACATAAATAATTCAAACAAAATTTGTATATTAATTAATTGCAATTAATCGGAAGATTTTGAGAAAAAAAGGAGCGAGGGAGGAGGCCTAGTTGCCCTCCAATATTTCGATTACTTAAAAAGGCAACTAGAACTTTTAATTTTTTGCAAACGTTTTCATTGGTAAAAAATATACGGAACTTACGAATTAACTTACGTAACGAACTTCTATATTCGTATGTTTTTATTGCGTATACGAGTGGGGTTCAACCCTCGTCGATATCTCACTCTTTACACTAAAGCTTAAATTTTGTCCCAATTCCTTAAGAATGACCTCTGGATCACAAAGGCCGTAGAATAAATAGTTGAAATTACTAAAAATACTTTAGCGTAAAGACTGAGGTATAACAAGGAGGTAAACCCCTCATGTGCGTAATAACTTTTGCTCGTTTTAAGTTTTAATGCTGCTCCTTAGTTTCAGTAGAAAAAACTTTTCATATTTATTTTTTCATTGTTTTTTTAAATAATGCTAGAAAATCTTGCGCCCCTTTTATTGAAATTCTCTTCCCCCATGAAAAGTTTCTCCATGAAAATATCCTCCGACGTAACCCCCCTCAACTCTCCCCCCTAAACCCCCAAAAATATCCCCCTGAAAATGTCTGTACACTTCCCAGTAACCATTACTATATGTAAACACAGGTCAAGGTTTGTAACTTGCAGCCCTTCCCACGGGGACTGCGGGGGAGTAAGTTGTCCCTAAAGACATAGTTATTAGGTTTTTCGACTATGGTGAATAAAATGGCTATCTCAGAATTCTGATCCAGTGACTTTTGGGAAAAAATGAGCGTGGGAGGAGGCCTAGGTGCCCTCCAATTTTTTAGTCACTTAAAAAGGCCACTAGAGCTTTTAATTTCTGTTGTAATAAGCTCTCTCGCGACATTCTCCCATACCAAGTGGTTGCTGCCTATGATAAAATAACGGTATTTGTTGCGAGTTGCGATTTTTCCGCACCATACGTGATTTTAAAGGTATTTTGTCTTTATTCCCGTATCTTAGTCTAATTGTATAGGTAAATACTCGGTTAGAGTGATAGCTACAACCTAGTAAAAAGTTGGAACTAAGGATTTGACCAGCTTTTCTGGGGAAATGGCCTCGATGTATCTTTGTAGTGGATACTGCAAAAACCTCCAATCTAACCTAAAGAAAATAAGAAGTTCAAAGTCACGTGTTGTTTCTTTGCTTTAAAAATATCCTTTAATGTGACAAATGATTTTGGCCTAAAGGACTAAAAATAATTTTGGGAACTCGCCAGATTTTCAACAGTGGCTCTTAATCAACGAATCTTTTCATCAAGCTTTTGATCCTACATTAGAATCGTAGTTCCATACTGTCTACTGATCTTAGTGGTTTTTAGAACCGAAAATTAATTAAGCTAACAAGCCCCATGAAGATTAGGCTTTCCTCTGCCTAACATATTGCTGTCAATATAATTGACACACTCTTTTCGTTTTAGCTCCTGATTAGTATTGCCGGTGCGATATAACTAGAAATGTTTGTGAAAGTCTGACTTCAGCATAGTTACCATTTAAACTTTGCTTTGGCCTTGACTATGCTCTGAGCTTTACAAATTAAATAAAAAAACAAGATTGTCATATAAAAGTAAAGGGTGATACAAAATGAACAATTTATTCCCTATATAAGGGGTGGGGGCGTGGTGCCCCTTCTTAATCACTCAGTCTTTAAGCTAAATTGCTATAATGAAAACATTTATGAGCACAGTTCTGCTTGAGCTGTCCTTTTTAAAGTGCTTTGGGCAACAAGTAAAATTTTAATGTAAAGGGTGGGGGAGGAGGTTGAGGAAGGGACAGGCTCCCTTGTACGCAAATCATTTTTTGTTTGTTTTAAGTTTTAACCTAGCTATTTATTTTTATTTGAAAAGCCCATTTTATTTTAATTTCTGTTCATTTTTAACATCATATCTTCTGTTAATCTAAACTTGAGGAGACCCCCTTGACCGCCTCATGGAATCTTATTCTTTTGAGCACTGTTTTAATTTTTGTAGCATAATGCTTTAGGTATATACTATGTAGTATATACTTTTAGGAGTGTATTGGTGTATACTAATTGCCTCTGGGAATAGGAGATAGATTAAAATAGTGGTCTCAGAACTTTTGCACAATAGGATTTTGCCCAGTTGGGACCAAAATTACAGTAACGGAACAAAATACTAGACAGTGGCAATTGTATGCAGAGCGGTCTCCTTTTTTTCTTTCTTAAAAAGGACGCTAGATCTTCATTTTCCAAATTTACCCTCTTTTTATCTTTCAGTCTAGGAATACAGACTACGGACTGGTCAATGTTATGACCATTCTTCTATGGAAGAATGAGAAGTTAAATATTTTGTGGTTAGCTGCTTTCGTGTTCTCATACATGTTTTTTTTTTCGTTTCATAATTTCCGTAAAGACAACACCGCTTTATTAGGGTAGTTTTATTTCTATCCTGAACTTATGCATATTTTTATTTGCCAATAGCTTTTGATGAGTAACTTTAAGATAATTACATTTTATATATCTAGAGTTAGAAAAATAACAAATTTTTGTTATTAAGCGTATTTTCATCAAAATTGTTTTTTCATTGTTTGAGTTTTTATTGAAATTCGTTCGTCTTCATTTAAAGTTTGCCATCGCAAACCGTTTGATCGAAGGCCCACTTAAATGGGAGAGAAGCCACTTCTCATTCTCATTCCTTCAACCCGCATTTTAAGGTTCAAGGTACAAATTCTACAAAAATGCTTGAGAATGTTAATCATCCCTGAAAAATTGCTACCTTCCAAATATTTATTTAGGAAAAGGGTGTGAAATATCAAATATGAATTATAGGGTCATTCTTTCCACAGTTTTCAAGGTAAGTTCTTCTGACAAACATTTTCTAAGGGATAGTTACCATAGAGGCCGACAGGTGGGCTAGGGGGTCAATACACCCTTAACATCAAGAAAATATTAAAATCTATCTAATTAGGAAAATAAAAAA
The DNA here is from genome assembly GCF_032884065.1 of Artemia franciscana. Taxonomy (NCBI): domain Eukaryota; kingdom Metazoa; phylum Arthropoda; class Branchiopoda; order Anostraca; family Artemiidae; genus Artemia; species Artemia franciscana. The sequence continues at coordinate 40,692,247 of NC_088863.1, read as the reverse complement.
ATATTCTCTTTTAATTTTGGATAAAAAGAAAGCTCCTGATAGCACTTGTTTCTGTTCCAAAGAATTTTCCACCATTTGTACCACTAAGTAAAACAATCTACTTTTTTAATACTACTTATATACTACTACTACTACTACTAATAACTCACTGCAGCACCAAGCCGCCTGAGGCCAACACAGCTACGCACGCTCCTCCTCCAACCTAATCTGTTTAAAGCCTCCCTCTTTACACCCTCCCAGGAAGTTCCCATTTCCTTTAAATCTTTATTTATGACATCGTCCCAACCCAGACAAGGACAACCTGCTTTCCTTGTAGCCCCAGACGGTTGGCCAAAAAGGACAATCTTCGGTAATCTGTCATCCTTCATCCGTAGAACGTGGCCTAGCCATCTCAACCTTTCTTTCATTATAGCTCCAGAAAGCGGGATTGAACCACACTTTTCGTACAACCTACTGTTTGAAATACGGTCAGTCAGCCGGGTACCCAGAACAATCCATAGGCAATTTCACTGGAAAACATCTAGTAAATTTTCATCTGCTTTTCGGAGTGCCCATGCTTCAGAGCCATATTTGACCACTGTCATCACTGTAGCTTCCAATATTCTAATCTTGGTTTGTAGGCTTATCTTTCTATTCTTCCAAACTTTTTTTAACTGTGAAAAAACACCCTTAGCTTTAGCTATTCTACTTTTAACATCTTCACTGCTCCCACCATCTTTACTAATATTACTACCAAGGTAACTGAAGCTCCCAACCTGATCAATCTTTTCGTTACCTAATGTCACCTGTTCATCTTCACTTATTCCTAGCCTTAGTGACTTAGTCTTCTTAACATTAATTTTCAAGCCTATTTTAGCACCCTGAACTCGTAAAGCCTCTAAAAATTCATTCATTTTGCTCACACTTTCATCTAATATGCTTAAATCATCAGCATAATCTAAGTCCAGGAGCGTTCTTCCTCCCCATTTGATTCCATGGTCTCCAATTGCCTTTCCTAAAAAAAGCAGAAAAAACAATAAAAACACAATACAAAAAACACTTAACCCTCTTTAAGCTTTTACTTGCTTGGAGTAACCCCATAGCAAATTAATAAATAAATTTGCAGATTTATTCCACAATGCTTACCTAAAAACTCCTTATCTAGTTACCTGAAGGCTTTCGACAAACAAAAATATGATCGTAAAAATGAACTTTTCGCAGCATCAAATACACTATCCCTCCACCTCCGCCCTCCCAAATATCTACCAGCGTATATTGCTATTAGCAGGTGCAAATTCATAATTGACTTCACATAATTTTCATAAGCCTTAAATGAATCAGCTTAGCTTTAAAGTAGATTTTCAGATTCACTCGAATTTTGTTAATATAAATAGAAATAAATAAACATAAGACATATTTCTCTATGCATAAAACTCACATTGAGTACCTTAAACTTAACAATTTATCGTCATCAAGGGCTACGGTTCTCGCTTCTATCCGGGATGCAGTGGTAGTTAGCAACCCAGTAGGAGAAGATCACGTCCCATATTAAGAAATACAATTTATCTATCTATCTATATATATATATATATATATATATATATACTAGCTGTTGGGGTGGCGCTTCGCGTCACCCCAACACCTAGTTGGTGAGGCGCTTCGCGCCCCCCCCCAAGCCCCCCCGTGCGCGTAAGTCGTTACGCGCCATATTAGTTACGCGCCATTGTAGTTGTGTCCCTGTGTCCCACCTGTGAATATAGATAGATTTATATATGTGTTTCAAACTACGTAAAAATTGCAAATGTATTTTCTTTTTAGTTTTTTTTTGTAGTTTTTACCTTTTTTAGTTTTTTTCTTCTTTTGTATTAATGCTAAAGCCAAGGTTCAAACCTGGAGCCTCTCGGACCTAGAACCTGAAACATAACGCTTTACCAACTCAGCTACTTCGGCTTGAATACATCCGTTTTGAGCAGCTTCCTAGGGTGTTGCCATTGTAGGTTCTTCAGTCATTTTACAATTAGAAATTTCTCTTTCAACGGTCTTCTTACAATTAAAAATTTGTCTTTGAACGATATTCTTAAATACCTGTGTCCTGGTCGTCATTTATATTCCCTGTGTCCTGGTCGTCATTTGTGTCCCGGTATCCCAGTCTGTAATTTCTCTTTGAGTGTCCCGGTCGTTATTTATATTCCCTAGGTCCCGGTCGTCATTTGTGTCTCGGTCTGTAATTTCTCTTTGAGTGTTTTTTCTTTTTAGTATTTTTTAGTTTTTTACATTTTTTCTTTTTTCAGTTTTCTTTTTCTTCTTTATTTTTCAGCTTCACTGTGAAATACATATCGCCGAACCTTTGTTTTTTTAACTAAAATCTGGTAGGCATTGATGACCTTATCCAAGTCAAAATCCCAAACCGAATCATCATCGCTATCATTTTCAGTCTTGATATGTTTTGACTCTCGCTGTCCAGGTGGATCTTGATGTAACTGCGCAATTTTGCGTTCTTTAACCTCAAGCCTGTTTCCTTGCTGTTCTTTTGATTCCTCGGCACGCTTTCTTTTCTGACTTTCTCTATCAGCAGCAAGTTTTTTGGCATAGACTCTTTGAGCATCTTCATCGGCCTTTGCCATGGTAAGTTCATCAGTCATTGTAAACTTAAACATTAATAGATTGCTACGTGAACATATGTCTTAAATATCTTGAATGACGTCACAGTCAGAGCAAAAATGATGGCAACTAATTTCATGACGTCAGCCGAAACATGACGTCACCTGATCCATCCACAGATCCACACACAGACAACTTATTTATATATATATATAGATATATATATATATATATATATATATATATATATATATATATATATATATATATATATATATATATATATATATATATATATATATATCTATCTATATATATAAAAATAAGTTGTCTGTCCGTTACGCCAGATTATATCTTCTATATATATAAAAGAAAACAAACTAGAATGTAAAAACTGGAAATTGCATAAATATTTTGAAATATTTTGACAATAGATTAAAGTAGTTCGAAAAAAGAAAAATGGTAAAAAACTAAAAAAAAACTAAAAAAAAAAAATAAAAAATAAAAAAAAAAAATTAAAAAAAGAAAAAACCTAAAAAGAAAAAACGTAAAAAAATAAAAAAGATAAAAAACTAAAAAGAAAAAAAACTTAAAAAAGCTAAAAAACTAAAAAAAAGAAAAAAACTAAAAAAAACTGGGAATTGCACAAATATTTCAATATATTTTGACAATAGATTAAAGTAATTCGAAAACCTTAAAACAGATACCCCATTATTGAGGTTTAATATAAATTGTTGGAGCTTTAGCATGCTTGGCACGTAAAGATTTTTCCAAGTGTCAATGTTAGAATGAACATTGACAAATTGAAGAAAACAAATCAATAAAAAGAAGAAACTAAAAAAAAGAAAAAACTAAAAAAGAAAAAAAAACTAAAGAAGAAACTGTATCTATATGTATAAAAATAAGTTGTATATATGCATGTTTGTTTGTTTATGGGTTTGCATTTGACGTCATTATAAGTATATAGAGTATATATACTTATATATACCTGTGTATAAGTATACACAGGGAATGTTATATATATATATTGATAGATATCTATATATCTATATATATAAAAATAAGTTGACTGTCCGTTACGCCAGATTATATTTTCTATATATATAAAAGAAAACAAACTAGAATGTAAAAACTGGAAATTGCATAAATATTTCGAAATATTTTGACAATAGATTAAAGTAATTCGAAAAAAGAAAAATGGTAAAAAACTAAAAAAAAACTAAAAAGAAAAAACTAAAAAAAAATTAAAAATTGAAAAAATAAAAAAAAGAAAAAACCCAAAAAGAAAAAACATAAAAAAATAAAAAAGATAAAAAACTAAAAAAAACTAAAAAAGCTAAAAAACTAAAAAAAAAGAAAAAACTAAACAAACTGGGAATTGCACAAATATTTCAATATATTTTGACAATAAATGTAAAAATAAGTTGTCTAAAAAAACTAAAAAAAGGCAAAAACTACAAAAAAAACTAAAAACTAATAAAAAAGCTAAAAAACTAAAAAAACTAAAAAAAGGCAAAAACTACAAAAAAACTAAAAACTAATAAAAAAATAAAAAAGCTAAAAAACTAAAAAAACTAAAAAAACTAAAAAAAGGTAAAAAACTAAAAAAACTAAAAACTAAAAAAAACTAAAAAAAAGGAAAAAACTGAAAAATAAGCTAAAATAAAGGTAAAAACCAATAAAAAACTAAAAAAAAAACTGAAAAAACTAAAAAAAGGCATAAACTACAAAAAAACTAAAAACTAATAAAAAAAGTAAAAAAGCTAAAAAACTAAAAAAACTAAAAAAACTAAAAAAAGGTAAAAAACTAAAAAAATAAAAAATAAAAAAAAACTAAAAAAAAGGAAAAAACTGAAAAATAAGCTAAAATAAAGGTAAAAACCAATAAAAAACTAAAAAGAAAAAAAGGAAAAAACTAAAAAAAATTTTCATCTAAAAAACTAAAAAAAACTAAAAAAGGTAAAAACTAAAAGAACTAAAAAAGAAAAAAATAAATGACGACACTCAAAGAGAAAGCGACCAGGACAAAAGGAATGTTCGATTAGCAATCAACAAAGCACCGGGACACAGGGAGTATAAATGACGACCAGGACATAAGTAAAAAAAAAAACTAACAAAACTAAAAAGAAGGTAAAAACTACAAAAAAACTAAAAAGAAAAAAAACTAAAAACTAATAAAAAAACTAAAAAATCTAAAAATCTAAATAAACTAAAAAAGAAAAAAAAGGAAAAAAACAAAGGAGAAAAACAAAACTAAAAAACGAATGTATATACAGACCGGGACACCGGGATACAAATGACGACCGGGACACAGGGAATATAAATGACGACCGGGACACAGGGACACAACTACAACGGGGACACCGGGGGAAACAGGGGGATATAAATGACGACCGGGACAAAAAAACTAAAAAAAAAAACTAAAAACTAATAAAAAAACTAAAAAATCTAAAAATCTAAATAAACTAAAAAAGAAAAAAAAAAGGAAAAAAATCAAGGAGAAAAACAAAACTAAAAAACGAATGTATATACAGACCGGGACACCGGGATACAAATGACGACCGGGACACAGGGAATATAAATGACGACCGGGACACAGGGACACAGCTACAACGGGGACACCGGGGGAAACAGGGGGATATAAATGACGACCGGGACACCGGGACAGGGAATGGTCGATTAGCAATCACCATCAACAAAGCTCAAGGGCAATCATTAGAATCATGAGGTATAGATCTGAATACAGATTGTTTTCCCATGGACCATTATATGTTGCATGTTCAAGAGTCGGTAAACCTGACAATCTATTTATATGCAAAGACAATGGGACAGCAAAGAATGTTGTATATTCGCAAGTTTTACGTAGTTAAAACCATATATATATATATATATATATATATATATATATATATATATATATATATATATATATATATATATATATATATATATATATATATATATATATATATATATATATATATATATATATATATATATATATATATATATATATATATATATATATATATATATACATATATATATATATATATATATATATATATATATATATATATATATATATATATATATATATATATATATATATCTATATTCACAGGTGGGACATAGGGACACAACTACAATGGCGCGTAACTATTATGGCGCGTAACGACTTACGCGCGCGGGGGGGCTTGCGGGGGGTGCGAAGTGCCCCCACCAACTAGGTGATGGGGTGGCGCGAAGCGCCACCCCAACAGCTAGTATATATATATATAAATATATATATATATATATATATATACATATATATATATATATATATATATATAAAAATAAGTTGTCTGTCTGTGTGTCTGTCTGTGGATCAGGTGACGTCATGTTTCTGTGTTGACTGACGTCATGAAATTAGTTGTCGTCATTTTCGCTTTGACGGTGACGTCATTCAAGATATTTAAGACATATGTTCACGTAGAAATCTATTAATGTTTAAGTTTACAATGACTGATGAACTTACCATGGCAAAAGCCGATGAAGATGCTCAAAGAGTCTATGCCAAAAAACTTGCTGCTGATAGAGAAAGTCAGAAAAGAAAGCGTGCCGAGGAACTACCAGAGCAACGCGAAAGCAGACTTGCTGCTAAAAGAGAAAGTGAAAAAAGAAGACGTGCCGAGGAATCAAAAGAACAGCAAGGAAACAGGCTTGAGGGTGATAGAGAAAGAAAGAACAGAAAGCGTGCCGAGGAATCAAAAGAACAGCAAGGAAACAGGCTTGAGGCTGATAGAGAAAGAAAGAACAGAAAGCGTGCCGAGGAACTACCAGAGCAACGCGGAAGCAGACTTGCTGCTAAAAGAGAAAGTGAAAAAAGAAGGCGTGCCGAGGAATTACAAGAACAGCAAGAAATCAGGCTTGCTGCTGATAGAGAAAGTAAGAAAAGAAAGCGTGCCGAGGAATCACAACAACAGCAAGAAATCAGGCTTGCTGCTGATAGAGAAAGTAAGAAAAGAAAGCGTGCCGAGGAATCAGAGCAACCTGAAAGTTATCGCCTAGCATTCAGGTACAACCCAGTCGATGATTATAGCTTGAGTAGATGTGTTCAAATCGGGACAATGTCTAAAATTTGTCCCTATTGCAAGGTCTTGAAATTCAATGGTGAAACATTGGGAATGCACGTTGCGAAATTTCTCCCAACGTTGAAAGGACAATCGTTTCCCAATTGCAACATCTTTTCCACGAAAATAATAATTTAGTGCGTCTGTTCAAAACAGCCATCGATTTGATGCCTAATGATACGCATAAAATTGTTATTTCCGCTGACAAAACGCCTCCTGGCCAACATGTGTGTAGATACAATGCTCCAACTATCGACGAAGTGGCAATCGTTATGGTCGGTGATCAGTTTTTACCTCGAGATATTATTCTTCATAAGCGAAACGCTCAGTTGTTAAGAAATGCTGAAACTCATCGATGCTACGATGCCCTACAATATCCTATCATTTTTTGGGATGGAGCCAAAGGCTATCACTTTAATATTAAATTGATGAATCCAGCCACTAACAAAGAAATGAATAAGAAATGCAGTGCAATGCATTATTATTCCTATAGACTAATGATTCGGCAGGATGAAGAAAATTATATTTTAAAATGCCGTGAATTGTTTCACCAATTCGTCGTTGATATGTATGCTAAAATTGAATCAGAACGTTTGCTATATATCCGCCTGAATCAGACCAAGCTCCGCTCTGAACAATACATTCATTTGCGAGATGCAGTTATAAATGACAGCAATACCACAAACGTTGGAAGATTAACAATTTTACCTTCGTCATATGCTGGCAGTCCCCGTCATATGCATGAATATGCTCAAGATGCTATTGCGTATGTTCGTCTCTATGGTCGTCCAGATTTATTTATTACATTTACATGTAATCAATCTTGGGACGAGATACTGCAGCTTTTACTTCAAGGACAATCGGCGGTTCATAGGCATGACATTACGGCCCGTGTCTTCCGGCAAAAGTTGAAATCACTGATAAACTACATTGTAAAACTTGAAGTGTTTGGGTCAGTGCGATGCTGGATGTACTCAGTGGAATGGCAAAAACGAGGTTTGCCACACGCACATATCCTAATCTGGCTACATAAAAAAATTACTTCGAACGAAATTGATGATGTGATTTCCGCTGAAATACCTGATAAAAATGTCGATAAGGGGTTACATGATATTATTGTAAAAAATATGATACATGGACCTTGCGGTGCACTGAACGAAAATTCACCATGCATGGCCAAAGGAAGGTGCACAAAGCAATATCCTCGACTTTTAGTATCAAACACAATTACTGGCAATGATAGTTACCCACAATATAGAAGAAGATCTACTGAAGATGGCGGTAAAACAGCAATAATAAAGAAGCGTAACGGTACCACCATCGAAGTAGATAACCTGTGGGTTGTTCCATATTCCCCATTATTATCAAAAACATTTAATGCACACATAAACGTTGAATACTGTAACTCCGTAAAGGCAATCAAATACATATGTAAATACGTCAACAAAGGCAGTGCAATGGCAGTTTTTGGCTTGCAGCCTGAGATCAAAGATTTCGATGAAATCGTACAATATCAGGCTGGAAGATACATAAGCAGTAATGAAGCTGTTTGGCGAATACATGAACGTAGTCCAGCTGTTATTCACTTAGCGGTACATTTACAGAATGGTCAACGTGTTTATTTCACGGAAACCAACGTGCAACAAAGAGTCCTGAATCCACCGGATACAACATTGACAGCTTTTTTTCGCTTTGCAAAAATGATTCTTTTGCAAAAAAACTGCTGTATACTGAAGTGCCTTCGTATTACACGTGTAATACTAAAAATAAAGTATTTGAACGTCGAAAACAGGGTAATTCAGTCGACGGCCAACCTACCATCTTCAAAGATACCACAATAGGAAGACTCTACACCGTTCACCCCAATCAACATGAATTCTTCTTTCTACGCCTGCTTTTGGTGAATGTACCCGGTCCGACATCCTTTGAGTATTTGAGAACTGTAAACGGTACTATACATGACACTTACCGTAGTGCATGCCAAGCTCTGAATTTATTGGAGATTGACCAACACTGGGATAACTGCATCAATGACGCGTGCGAAACGTCAACCCCAAGTCAAATTCGTGCATTGTTTGGCATCATTTTAACAACTTGCTCTCCATCAGCTCCTAAAGAGTTATGGGAAAAATATAAGTCAAAAATGTCCGAAGATATACTCCATCGAAAACAGTTAGAGACGTCAGCTATGACTTTTGATTTTACATCAGAAATTTATAACTACACTTTAGTTATTATAGAAGATTTGTGCGTACATATGGCGAACAAACCTCTTCAGGTTTTGGGAATGCCTTCACCTAACCGTATCGCTGCTGTTTCGACATGTGTAGAATTGGATCGTGAACAAAGTTACAGTGCGAGTGATCTATTGTCGTATGTACAAAATAACATTTCCAAGTTAACGTCGGAACAAAAAGACATTAATGATACGATAATGCATTGTGTCGATAACAACGTTGGAGAAATTTTCTTTTTGGATGCGCCAGGAGGTACTGGTAAAACATTTGTGATAAAACTGATTCTGGCATCAATTCGATCAAAAAAAATACTTTTAAGAAATATAAACCCACCAAAGCTTTGCAATGGCACTCGACTTGCCGTAAAAAAAAACAATGGAAAACCTAATAGAGGCCACAATCTTGACAGGGCCTTTTGAGGGTGAGGCTGTTCTTATTCCTCGCATTCCCATGATTCCAACGGATCTGCCTTTTCAATTTAAAAGATTGCAATTCCCAATTCGATTAGCATTTGCAATCACCATTAACAAAGCTCAAGGTCAATCATTAGAAAAATGTGGTATAGATCTTAATACTGATTGTTTTTCCCATGGACAATTGTACGTTGCATGTTCGAGGGTCGGTAAACCTGACAATCTATTTATATGCAGCGACAATTGGACAGCGAAGAATGTTGTATATTCGCAAGTTTTACGCAGTTAATTTGTATTGCATCTATCTATCTATCTATCTATATAAAAACGAGTTGTGGGTATGCATGTTTGTTTGTTTGTAAACAAAACAAACAAAATGTGTAGATATTCCCCATTATTATCAAAAACATTTAATGCACACATAAACGTTGAATACTGTAACTCCGTAAAGGCAATCAAATACATATGTAAATAAGTCAACAAAGGCAGTGCAATGGCAGTTTTTGGCTTGCAGCCTGAGATCAAAGATTTCGATGAAATCGTACAATATCAGGCTGGAAGATACATAAGCAGTAATGAAGCTGTTTGGCGAATACATGAACGTAGTCCAGCTGTTATTCACTTAGCGGTACATTTACAGAATGGTCAACGTGTTTATTTCACGGAAACCAACGTGCAACAAAGAGTCCTGAATCCACCGGATACAACATTGACAGCTTTTTTTCGCTTTGCAAAAATGATTCTTTTGCAAAAAAACTGCTGTATACTGAAGTGCCTTCGTATTACACGTGTAATACTAAAAATAAAGTATTTGAACGTCGAAAACAGGGTAATTCAGTCGACGGCCAACCTACCATCTTCAAAGATACCACAATAGGAAGACTCTACACCGTTCACCCCAATCAACATGAATTCTTCTTTCTACGCCTGCTTTTGGTGAATGTACCCGGTCCGACATCCTTTGAGTATTTGAGAACTGTAAACGGTACTATACATGACACTTACCGTAGTGCATGCCAAGCTCTGAATTTATTGGAGATTGACCAACACTGGGATAACTGCATCAATGACGCGTGCGAAACGTCAACCCCAAGTCAAATTCGTGCATTGTTTGGCATCATTTTAACAACTTGCTCTCCATCAGCTCCTAAAGAGTTATGGGAAAAATATAAGTCAAAAATGTCCGAAGATATACTCCATCGAAAACAGTTAGAGACGTCAGCTATGACTTTTGATTTTACATCAGAAATTTATAACTACACTTTAGTTATTATAGAAGATTTGTGCGTACATATGGCGAACAAACCTCTTCAGGTTTTGGGAATGCCTTCACCTAACCGTATCGCTGCTGTTTCGACATGTGTAGAATTGGATCGTGAACAAAGTTACAGTGCGAGTGATCTATTGTCGTATGTACAAAATAACATTTCCAAGTTAACGTCGGAACAAAAAGACATTAATGATACGATAATGCATTGTGTCGATAACAACGTTGGAGAAATTTTCTTTTTGGATGCGCCAGGAGGTACTGGTAAAACATTTGTGATAAAACTGATTCTGGCATCAATTCGATCAAAAAAAATACTTTTAAGAAATATAAACCCACCAAAGCTTTGCAATGGCACTCGACTTGCCGTAAAAAAAAACAATGGAAAACCTAATAGAGGCCACAATCTTGACAGGGCCTTTTGAGGGTGAGGCTGTTCTTATTCCTCGCATTCCCATGATTCCAACGGATCTGCCTTTTCAATTTAAAAGATTGCAATTCCCAATTCGATTAGCATTTGCAATCACCATTAACAAAGCTCAAGGTCAATCATTAGAAAAATGTGGTATAGATCTTAATACTGATTGTTTTTCCCATGGACAATTGTACGTTGCATGTTCGAGGGTCGGTAAACCTGACAATCTATTTATATGCAGCGACAATTGGACAGCGAAGAATGTTGTATATTCGCAAGTTTTACGCAGTTAATTTGTATTGCATCTATCTATCTATCTATCTATATAAAAACGAGTTGTGGGTATGCATGTTTGTTTGTTTGTAAAAAGAGCGTTTGCATATGACGTCATTATTAGTACATACGGCTTTGTATATGCACAGACAATGGGAAAGCCAAGAATGTTGTATATTCGCAATTTTTACGTAGTTTGAAACACATATATAAATCTATCTATATTCACAGGTGGGACACAGGGTCACAACTACAATGGCGCGTAACTAATATGGCGCGTAACGACTTACGCGCACGGGGGGGCTTGGGGGGGCGCGAAGCGCCCCACCAACTAGGTGTTGGGGTGGTTTCTTTCGTTAATATATTTCACAATTCGGCAGGCTAGCTACACTTTTTAGACTCACCCAAAAGACTGTATTCCTATGTCAAAAGTTTTAGTTTTTGAGTGTAATAGCTATGTATGTTGAAAAAATGAAGATATTAGACTATTTTATGATTGCACATGGTAAAGAATGTGATTAAAGGCTCTTTTCCTATGTCAAAAGTTTTAGTTTTCGAGGGTAATAGCTAAGTATACAATCACGTAGTGTGATCAGTGTGATTGAGGTATTCACCCAAAGACTGTCCCTATTAATGATGCACCTGGTTAGACTTTTGGTAACCCAAGGATAGATTGGTGCATTTTTTTCCAACATATATCCTTATTTTCTGTTTGAGACAACCTGTCTTGTATAAGGCTGTAAATGTAGTGTAAAAGAAATACTAATTATTAATTCAAATCTTCTTTCTCCATAGCCCTATCAAAGTTTAGTTTTTCCAGTTCATTATTAAGCAGCTTTAAAGTTTTCTCAATCAGATCTACAACTAGAATATTATCTCTAATTTTTGATAAAGACCTTGTTTGTTTTCGATGTTTTGAAGACTGCACATAAAGCGAAATGATCTGGAATGCCACTGATAATTACTGAAGTGGAGTGGAGGAAATCGATTGACATCCAGACATAAGTTTCTTCTGAGATGACCTCAAGTTTGCTCTGGTGTACTGAAATGTCAAAGTCACAGGAGGCTACTGTAGTGTTATCTACAAAAGCCACAAGCTCCTCAGATCCGCTCTCATTACTCAAAGTTTCTAGATTTCAGAATAATTTGCAGCATCTTTAAGTGTTGAATACTGGGTATAGAACACAACATAGGTTATTCACATGAACCAGTAGTAAAAGTGAACCCATAAATAAGCCTTATGGCACACTGAAGTTTGCAACGATGTCATTCAGTGGATATTCTCTTCTGTAAACCCATCGATTACTAAGATAAGATAGGAAACATTGCAGTGGCCCTTCTCTAACTCCAATGTGCTCTAATTTACCTATGGGACCTCATGATCCATACTGTTGAGTGCCTTTTTAATGGAAAGCAAAATAACGGCCGGAATAACGGTTGACTATGTTCAGATATAAGAGTGACACTGTTTATAGCGCTATTAGTTAGGGTATAGGCTAAGATGATGTTAAAGTCGAAAATTATATCACACTATAATCCTGTTTTTCAAGCATTTGGGCTTTTCAAGTAAATATGCCACGAACGAAGAAGCAGAACCTGACGGTGATTGGCAAATTTCTATAACGACTACTTTCTGTTGTGAAGGAAGTGACATGTCAAGGAAAATTGTCTCTAAGAGATCTTCAACGTTTCAAGTCAGCTGGCTTTTAACATAGACTGGGTACTCGTTCTTTGTGTGTTTTGCCATTCCTCCTCGTGCTGATTCTTTCCTATTAACTAAGTAAAATATACTCGGGGATATCTTCCAGGAATTCTGTTTGCCTCGTTAGGAATGTTTAAGAACATCAGGTTGTATTTGTCGACACATGGTCATTTCATCTGTCAGTGACGAACTTAATCCTTGGCAGTTAAGCTGAACTGTCCCGAGCTCAGATTCAGAGTATACTTGGGGCATACTCATTAACTGAACATATTTATTTTAAAAAAAAGTAATTTTTGCCAAAAAAAAGGAATAATATTTTTCATTACTTATTACACCATCAATTTTTTTCCAAATTAGAAAAAGGTTTTATAATTGTTCTAACCTCTTTGAGCTATTGGAAAGGTAGTGGGACTCGGGGACGGATAAAAGAATGTATTCGTCCTCAGGGACGAATAACTCAAAACTTACCCAAAACTCTACGGTGAATGTGGTTACATATTGGATCAAATGAAGAACTGTGAGAAATGCACACACCTGAGTGAACTTCGTTGAAACTGGAACAAAAAATTGATATAAGCAAGCACAGGTTACCACGAGAAACAGAAAAAAAGGACAAGGACAGAAACAGAAACCTTTCTGGAAAATAAATCACTCATTTCGGCAAGCGGAAATAAAAATAACAACTAATTCATCAATTACAATCTTCATCGTTTTGGCGGCCGTAACCACAATTTAAAAAAAAGATAAAAACCCTAAAAATAACTATTTTGTCTTGTATTCCTTCATTTATTCGACTACAGTCGGCAGAGGTATCAAACAACAGCAAATAAAAAGCCAGGAAAAATAATTAAAACAGGTAAAATTTCAGGCATCGGGGTTGGTATTGTCAGGTTGGACGGCTATTGCCAACTTCAGCGGATCAGAGCAGTCGTCATGATATTTAGTCCACTGTGAATTTCGCAATTTGTTGAAGTCTAATCACAGCCTTATATGTCCAATGTAGAGCTTCAACACCGTGAAAACAAATGTTGTTCCTTCGAGCACATATCTCGGAGCACTGGGCAGCGGTCTTGACATGGACTAACTGAGTCTTTAGTAGTTTATTTTCTGCTCTCAGTACTTTATTTTCATTTTAACGCTTTGAAATTAAAATTTAAAGCTCGTCCATATGGCAGTGAAAATGGTCTTTGGTCACTGAGTTACTACTACCAGTTAATACAGCTCTGCTACTCAAACAAGCTAGAAAGTCATTGAGCGAAACTTAAATACAAGTGACCCTTTTATTTAAAAAAGTCCAATCATAAATCGGGGTCCACTTTCGTCAAATATAAATCCTCCAAAAACCAAACTTGCAGTCAAGAAAAGCAACTCAATTGATTTTCTCCAAAATTCAATTTATATAAAGTTATATTACAAATTTATCTAACAATTTATTTCAATTGCAAATCAGTGAGCATTTCCAAGACGTTTATATTAAGTTTTTTTTTGTACGAACTATCTTTAGGAGCGAATGTACAACCACCCGGGACCACTGCCTCTGAAAATAGTGAGCTCAATATACCATTTTTGATGACTTTGAATTGATAGTTAATCTCAAAATTTCAGTCGATAGTTTTTGCTTCCTCTTTTAAGAAAAATTGTTTTTCTACCACAAAATGGTAGAAAAAGCCATTTTGCCATAGCACAATCTTTTTTCCTACTTATGAAGGGCATTCAGAATTTGGATTTTTCTTAGCATGAGCCTTCTCCGAGCTTTCTAGGACCATAAGGTCGATACAATCACGTCTTGAGAAAAAAAAAAAATAAACATGGCTCTGTGATCATTCTTTTCAGAGAAAAAGGAAAAATTTCGTATTTTTATAGTTAGGGATGTCAGGCTCTAGATTAGAGTTCCCTGATATTGTTTATCTGAAAATTAAGCTATTATCAGCATCCCCCTCCTTTGAGGGTGTTTTGTACCTTTTTCAAAAAACAAACAAGTTTTCTGGGGCTCATTACTGTTGCTGCATACTCTTAAATTTAATAAATTTCAAACATATAGAAATCACTAGAAAAACCGATTCTTCTGATGTAAATATTACTATTAAAGTTCCTTTTTTTAGACTTTTTGTTACTACCAAAATTACTCCTTACTTACAGTTTTTGCAACAAACTGTTTGAAATATTTTACGTCAGTCTTATTGTGCTCTGTTTGAAGGCTTATCTGAATGTGATTCCTTAATTACTTTTGACGGTGCTCCGCCTCGTCCGGCATCCGTAATTTCACCGTCTGACATCTTCCGTACGGCACGGCCATGTGCACTGGCTATGATGTGGAAGAGCTAATCTCTGCCCCAGAGCCGACGTCGGCTCTGGGATAGACGCGATCCCTTTTTTTTTACCATCTACCGCTACTCTTTCTTTTGACCTCCAGGGTAACGTTTCGAATTTTCAAGCGGCTATTCTTTTATAGTGGACTACTTGATGAACAGGTGAAATTCACGGCTTAGACAATGGCTCAGCCATACGAACCACGCTTTCTTAACAATTTTCGAGAGTGTTATGGTTCTTTACAGCACTTGCGGATCTGATTGCTGGATGCTTGTTTACGGCGTTGGACAAGTAGAATGTGAAGGAAGCAATCATGACGAGAGACATTTTGGTTCCTAATATTTTAAGCTTTGATAACGCACGTGGCATACCCATATAAGACAGTGCTTCCGACGATCGTTTTGTAGACTCTAAAAAGAGCTCTCTCTTTTGTAGCAAGGTGTATGCTTCAACACTTGTTTAGTGTTTTAGTGAGCTGAGCAAAGCTGGCTGAGGATAGATGAATAGATTTTTCAGTTTTATGGTTGTACCCCCCACCCTTTGGATTGACAAGAAATCCAAGGTACACAAATTCTTCACCATAAACCCTTACTCCCAATTTCATGCTCTCGTAGTAAGCCTTCAAAGGTTCTACGAAATGCCCTTTTATTTTTGCGAAATAAATTTCTGCGTATTTCTACGAAATACGGCATTTTGTCATCTTTCAGGATATGACAGAGAGTTTCCAACTTGCCTGAATTGAAGGTTGATGTGAAATCGGCGATGATAAAAATCAACAGAAAACTTTCTCTATGACCGTACTGAAAAAGCAGCCAATTGATGAAAATCTGCTTAGTACAAGCAATCCGGTTCGAAAGCCAGCTTGTTCTTTCCTCATTTCCCCTTCTCGGATATGTTTACACCTATTCAGACAAAAATTTTTGCCGCAATATTATCAAGACTTACTTTGATAATATTAGTAAACTCTTGCACTTTGGTTGCACTTATACTTCTAAAGCTTTCCAATAATTCAGAGAATTGTTTTTTGGTCCAAGTTTCGTCCAGTTGACCTGGTTCGAAAGCCAGCTTGTTCTTTCCTCATTTCCCCTTCTCGGATCTGTTTACACCTATTCAGACAAAAAACTTTGCCGCAATATTATCAAGACTTACTTTGATAATATTAGTAAACTCTTGCACTTTGGTTGCACTTATACTTCTAAAGCTTTCCAATAATTCAGAGAATTGCTTTTTGGTCCAAGTTTCGTCCAGTTGACCTGCGATAATTTGAGCACCATAATTTTATGGATCTGGCAGTAGACATTATTCACCAGGAAACTTGTGGTTTTTGAGTGATCGAATGACTTTCCTTATTTGATTGATATAAGGTGCTTAAGACAGTCTTCATAAGGTGTTTGGGGGACCCTGAATGAACCCTTGGAGTTTTTTTTATTTCTGCTTTAAGGGAGAAAATGGGATTTCTCCCATTTTCATATTTTCACGGAGATATCCTTTATGGTCGTCCAGTCTTTGTAAAGGATAGTCTCTGACACCTGTTGCTTTCTCCCAATGGCGTTCTTGAGCAATTTGTAGATCTTAAGGGCGTCTTTTGCCTTAGACACAACAACCGTGGAATCCGCTATTTCCATCCAGTAAGTTTGTCATTCTATTCTCAATGACATTATTACTTTTGCTCTTTTCTTCCTGCGCTTTGTTTTTTAGCAGGATAATCAACGCTTGGTGGTTTTATGGCTGATAACGGTTTTATAATGACTTTGAACCTGTTTAACAAGGTGGAAATTAGCCTTGGTTTCCGTATTTTTAGACCCGTAACATCTACTCTGGGGGGTAAATGACTTGTATACTAGGTGAATAGATGAAGTTGAATTCTAGTGTTGATGAGGTTACGATTTGAACTAGATTGGAGTCTGTATTAGCACCAAGGTATGATCGACAACCCAGCAAAGAACTTTTAAATCTGGAATTGACAAGTGCATAATCTTTCTAGGACTTAATAACTCCATCATCAGAGTACCAAACGATCAAAAGGCGTTTTTTGTACTGGAACATCATATTACAAGTGACCAATTCTTATCTAGAACGAATGAGCATTTCACAGTTGTCATAACCTTTTTCTTGGCTGAAAGAGCCAATCCAAAACTGTTTTGAGTAATCCCTCTGTCCAACTCTGGTATTCATACCTCATGTACGAGCAAGAAAGTCTTCAGAAGCCTTCAGGGAGCGTCAAAAGTCGTTTAAGGTTGTGATACAGCATAGGCTTTGCTTTACCAGTCCCATTTAATATTGGTGCATATGTAGAGATGACTGCAAAGTAAGTATTTTGCCCTCTGAACTTTGCTCTAGAAATTTTCAGAGTTGCTGCTTCCCACACAATAAGGGTGTGATCTTAAGCAGTGCTAAGGAGAAATCCAACTCCATAGAAACCAGAGTTGTCGTCTACTCCTGAGTAATTCAGGTGGTATAGCTCGTTTGTTGGGTCGTGTGTTGGGTCGCACATCGACATAGTCGATGTATCGCAATCACAGTCACAGATCCAAGTTTTAGACAACTCTTCCAAATTTCCCTATTATGCTCTAATGACAGTTTTCACTTCTTTGAGTGGGAGGGGGTACTACTTCTCTGTCTCATCTGTGGAAAAGTAATGCTGGAGAAGGATGCTCCCTCCTCTATCCCTTGCTCTCCACGCTAAAGTTTTTTAGTACTTCAGAAAAGGATTTTTTTTTTCAATTAAACGGCCCTTATGTTTCAGGAGTCGTTCTTTAAGAATTGGGACGAAATCAGATTTACTAAAAACAGTGAGGCATTGAGGAGGTGGCTTCCACCTTCATAAGTGGATAATTTCTGATTGTTTTGAACTTAAATTCTGCTCCTTACTTTCAGTTGAAAAAATTGTTTTTTGTTTAATTTCCGATCTTTTTTAAAATTGCCATGAAATCCATCTCTCTCTCCATAGAGTACCCCCCCCCCCACAAAAATTTCCTATTTTTAGCTCCTTCCGTGCAAACTACCCCTGCCCCATAAAATTCCCCCTGAAAATTCCACCATGATTAAAAATTCTCCCTTTTAAATTTCCTTTGCACAATTCTGCTTGTAGAAACCTCCTGAGCCTGCCTACATTTAAATCCTGGCCTGTTTTTTTTATGTAATTCCTGATTGTTTTTCAAATCATGCTAAAATTCCCCTCATCTTTGGAAAATTATTCCCTGAAATATTCTCATCGCTCAATGACATATTTTTCTGCGGAGAATTTCTCCCGCGGAAAATTCCTGCTCCACGTACAAATCCCCTAGGGGATCCTAACCCAAATGAATTTTTCCACGCAATTTCCCCAGAACATCTAGGGAACATCTGAACATCTCAGATTTGGTCGTCAAAGAAAAAAGTAAGACGAACGAAAAGAATCTAAAAGGATTCCAGCGAATTCTTTCGTGTAAAACTTCCTCTCGAAAGCTCATCTCCGAGAGCTTACCTCCCCCCCTCTCCCACGAAAAGTTTTCACGTGAAAATCTTCCCTACAGAGTCCCCCCTCCGAAAAATGTTAGAATACTTCCCAATCAGAAATTGGCCCCCTCGCCATTTTCTAGGACCATCGGGTAGATATGATCACTCCTGGGGAAAAAACAAAGCAAACAAAATATTAAACACACATCTATGATCTTTCTTCTGGCAAAGAAATACACAATCATGTTCTAGCAGAAGGGAACTTCAAAACTTTGTTGTATGGTTCTTTGACACGCTGAATATGATGGTGTAATTTTCATATAGATTACTCGACTTTTTTGGGGGATTTCCCCCTTTTATCAAAAAACCAGGCAAGTTTTCTCAGGCCTATAGATGTTAAACTTCATGAGTTTTATATATTTGGAATCAACAAATCTTTTGATGTATCTATTGTTATCAAAATTCTGTTCTTTAGAGTTTCGGTTACTAGTGGACCGAATCACCCCTTACTTACAGTTTGTTACCACGACCTCGACAACAGTCTTGCTTAAAACAGTCCACTATTTACTACGCTTGACGACTACCCTCGAATGGTACATTGTGTAAACTTTTATTTCTTAGTGCAAAGTTCGTTTTAATTTATTTATGTCTTCTTGCTTACTCTTTGAAGAATTATGCGTCTAAAATATAATACAAATAAAATTGTTAATTCTAGAGTAAAGAGTAAAAATTATCGGATCTTTTGTTTAGAAACCAGGATTTATGGTATTATTTCCCAGAAAGAGGGTGTCAAGGAAATCAATGTCACTGTAGATTGACAGCCTTAGAAAAGATTTCATTGAGTACAGTTCATTTTTGGATATATAGTATTACTGCCTTCTTGCTTGTTTTTCATCGCACTAAACGTCTAAGACACTTGACGTTTTGTAGAATAAAGAACAGCGGGAGTGCCAGGAAGCGATGAAATTTTGGAAGTCAAAAAGTTCTTGTTAAAATACTATAAGTAACGAGTGGCATTTGCTAATTGTAGCCAAACATATAAGAAACTAGATTTGGCTAACAGTAAATTTACCAAAAGAATGAACATAATTATTAACACGATTCCAAAAATTTAAAAATAAATAAGTTTCAGGCAACCCTTCAAATTATGCAAACCTGAGCAAATTAGTTCTGTTCTCAAAAAAGGGACGCATCACCCTAGGTAGGTCATCTTAACTAAAATAACTCCATTTTAAGCTTATTTGTTTGGTTTTTCCATATTAATGGTCCTCTGGGGTTTCATCTTTTTAAATATTGTCTTTTATTAAACAGAAATTACGTTTTAACGTGTTCGTTTGTTTCCAAAATGGAAATGAAAGTGTGATTACATTCGACTACCTTGCCATATGACCCGATGGGTCCATGTTATCATAGAGTTGGGTTTCACTGGAATAACTAATCCCTTTGTTTATAATATATATATATATATATATATATATATATATATATATATATATATATATATATATATATATATATATATATAAATAAGTTGTTTGTGGGTTATGTCTGTCTGTCTGTCTGTCTGTCCGCATATGACGTCTGAATTATTTCATCATATACCAATTCAAAAACGAAAGTATACAAGCTGATGTAGCTGAGTTGGTAACGCGGTATGTTCCAGGTTCTAGGTTCGAGAGGTTCCAAATTCGAACCTTGAATACAAAAGAAGAAAAAAACTAAAAAAGGTAAAAACTACAAATAAACTAAAAAGGAAAAAAACTAAAAAAACTAAAAAAGCTAGAATACTAAAAAAAAACTAATAAAAGTTAAAAAACTAAAAAAATGTAAAAACTACAAAACTAAAACCTAAAAAAAAAACTAAAAAAAGTTAAAAACGAAAAAAAACTAAAACGAAAGAAAAACTAAAAACTAATAAAAAAAACTAAAAAAACTAAAAACTGAAAAAGAAAAAAGACTAAAAAGAAAAAAGAAAAAAAAATAAAAAAGCTAAAAAAAAGGGTAAAAACCAAAAATAAAACTAAAAGACACAGGGACACAACTACAATGGCGCGTAACTAATATTGGTAGAGCGTTATGTTTCAGGTTGTAGATCTGAGAGGTTCAACCCTGAATACAAAAGAAGAAAAAAAAAACTAAAAAAGGTAAAAACTAAAAAAAAGGTAAAAACCAAAAAAACTAAAAAGAAAAAAGGAAAAAAAAAACACAAAATTTATCTCATCATATACCAATTCAAAAACGAATGTATATACAGACCGGGACACAGGGACACAAATGACGACCGGGAAGCCGGGGGGACAGGGGGGATATATAAATGACGACAGGGGCACAGGGAATGTTCGATTAGCAATCACCATCAACTCACCATCAAAGCTCAAGGGCAATCATTAGAATCATGTGGTATAACTAAAAAAAAAATAAAAAAAAGGTAAAAAAGGAAAAACTAAAAAAAAGACCAATTCAAAAACTAATGTATATACAGACCGGGACACCGGGACACAGGGAATATAAATGACGACCGGGACACGTCGTCATTTATATTCATTTTATATATAAAGATTCCCTATAAGATTCTCTTAATACAAGTTTCTGAAGCTTTGTGTCTACAGTTGAATAGCTGTTATGTATTGGAATGTTTCTTCAGCATTTCTAAGCCGAATTGTAGACATATTTTAAGAACTTTACGGATTTTTAAATGTTTATATGTTTTTTTCATTTTTTTTTTCAAAATCCAAGTGTACTACATCATCTTACACGTTTTCAGCACAAATGAAAGATTTTTCTTCTTTTCTGTGTTATAGCCTTTTCCATTCTTTTGTTCTATTTTTTATCATGTGTTCGTTTCATTCCTGTTGGTAATAGGATATGAGTACCATTTCGCGGCCTTTCCCCATCTTGCAGCTTTATATTGTAGTTCGAATGACTCTTTCCAAGAGGGTAGTGTATTTCTATTGGCACGTGAAAATACCCTTATTTAAGACAGTGTTTATGTTCATACTAAATTGTCTTTTATTTAAATTGATGTCTAAGTAGATCCTTTTTCCGTATTCTGGCGCTTATCACGCGGTGTTTATTATGAAAACACTTATTTATGCTAAATTGTGTTTTATTTAAAATATATTCCCTATGTCCTGGTGGGGGATATATAAATGACGACGGGGACATAGGGAATGTTCGATTAGCAATCACCATCAACAAAGCTCAAGGGCAATCATTAGAATCTTGAGGTATAAATCTGAATACGGGTTGTTTTGCCCAGTGAGAATTATATGTTGAATGTTCAAGAGTCGGTAAACCTGACAATCTATTTATATGCACAGACAATGGGACAGCAAAGAATGTCGTATATTCGCAAATTTTACGTAGTTATATATATATATATATATATATATATATATATATATATATATATATATATATCATGAAAAGAGAAATCACCAATGCTACAGCACAAAAAAAAAAAAAAAAAAAAAAAAAAAAAAAAAAAAAAAAAAAAAAAAAAAACCAGAAAAAGAGACAGAAGGAGAAAAGGAAGACTGTTTTCCTAAATTAGTGATTAATATAGACCAGCACTTGAATGAGGCCTTAACCCTACTCATCCATGCAATCACATAGGTCAAACAGCATAGCCACACACAATCAACCATAAGGAATAATCCATGGACAGGCAGTCATGTCGTCATATACCAAACAATAGAAAAAATAATATAGACAAATAATTCAGAGGCAACACCCAACATAAGGGCTCATCAGGAGAATACACTGGCCTATATAGGGTTTCGCCATATATATCTATATTCACAGGTGGGACATAGGGACACAACTACAATGGCGCGTAACTAATATGGCGCGTAACGATATATATATATAAGATTCTCTATATCGTTACGGTCTAATGACGACCGTAACGATATATATATATATGTATATGTATATATATATATATATATATATATATATATATATATATATATATATATATATATATATATATATATATATATATATATATATATATATATATATATATATATATATATATATATATATATATATATATATTTATATATATATATATATATATATATATATATATATATATATATATATATATATATATATATATATATATATATATATATATATTTATATATATATATATATATATATATATATATATATATATATATATATATATATATATATATATATATATATATATATATATATATATATATAAGGCTCGAAATAAAAAATCTAATATCGTTTTCAAGTCTTACAAATGTTTGTTGTAAGGCTGTAAAATCTATTTTTCTTGATTAGATGTCTACTTTATTTCTACAGCCCTTGGGAACTTTAGAGACAAGCTGCATTATATATAAAGCCTAGGAAAATAAATTAGTTTTCCTTGTGGAGATGAACAGGCTTTTCGTTCTGAAAACGGTCTAAAAATAAATCAAAATTAAAGGAATGTAACGTTAGAGGCTATTTGGTCAACCTAATACATAAAAAAACATAAAAAATATTTGACTAAAATTTTCGTTGGCGTCGTAGGTTCTCCAAAGTATGTTAGTAGAGGCTAACACCACTTCATCCAAATAAAAGCTTTTTCTTTTATTTTTGAAAACCATGGGTGCTATATAATCTTGTATGTCTGTAACACGAATGAAAGACTTGTCTATTTTTTATCTAATTTCATTAGTCCAAGTGATGTAGTAACGGTTCCAAGTCCTTAAAATTAGATTAATAATTCTCTTAATACAAGTTTCTGAAGCTTTGTGTCTACAGTTGAATAGCTGTTATGTATTGGAATGTTTCTTCAGCATTTCTAAGCCAAATTGTAGACATATTTTAAGAACTTTACGGATTTTTAAATGTTTATATGTTTTTTTCATTTTTTTTTTCAAAATCCAAGCGTACTACATCATCTTACACGTTTTCAGCACAAATGAAAGATTTTTCTTCTTTTCTGTGTTATAGCCTTTTCCAATCTTTTGGTCTATTTTTTATCATGTGTTCGTTTCATTCCTGTTGGTAATAGGATATGAGTACCATTTCGCGGCCTTTCCCCATCTTGCAGCTTTATATTGTAGTTCGAATGACTCTTTCCAAGAGGGTAGTGTATTTCTATTGGCACGTGAAAATACCCTTATTTCAGACAGTGTTTATGTTCATACTAAATTGTCTTTTATTTAAATTGATGTCTAAGTAGATCCTTTTTCCGTATTCTGGCGCTTATCACGCGGTGTTTATTATGAAAACACTTATTTATGCTAAATTGTGTTTTATTTAAAATATATTCCCTATGTCCCGGTGTCCCAGTCGTCATTTGTGTCCCGATGTCCCGGTCTGTAATTTCGTCAGTCGACAAACATGACGTCAGTCGACACACAAACATGACGTCACTCGACACACACACACATACAACTTATTTTTATATAGGTATTTATCAAATTTCTGCGTTATCTAAAATTCCTGTTTATTTTCATAAATATTATCCTCGAAAAAATTGTCGTTAGATATCAATTAAATTAAGTTTTCCCAAGGTTTGAGGAAATTTTTAAGGGATCATGTTGGAGCCATCGATAGAGGGGAAGGGAGGTTTTATCCCTCTATAACCATTTGAATTCTCTAATATATTTAACGATTTTGAGCTTTTAACCTATTTAACCTTTTTAACTTTATCAGCCCTTTCGACTCCTTTTTACCCCTGTTTACATCTTTTTTTAAGCTATTTAGCCCTTCTTTTTGCAGCTAAAACATCTTGTTGCGATTCTTATTTTTTTTTTCAGTAAAGCTCTATCTTCATTACATCCTTTTCAGGCGAAGTGGGCTGAGTAAAAACAGCTTTTTGTTCATTGAAACGCTGAAAGAAGCTACTTCAAATACGCCTTATTTGCCTTTCTAAGCAAAAAAAAGAATAAACGGAGACAGGGCTTGCCAGAAAAAGAAAAAAAGCACGGGCGACGTTGCCTGAAAAGCCATAATGAAGACATGGCCTAAATTCAAAACCGCAATATTTATGTTTCAACTTATTCTACCTCTGGAAATTTTTATGGAACTTTCTTAGCCTTCATAGTCCTTTCAAATTGTAACAAATTTGTTTTGGATATTTAGAATACAAACTGTTCGTAATTGACCTTAAAGACTTTGGTTTAACTTTGAAAGTTGCCGCCAATATTGGGTGGCAGTTTGACGGGGTATAGGGTTTTTGACGCCTACACTCCCCTCCTCCAAGCATGCAGCCTAGTTAAATCACGGCTTGTATGATCATTTCCTTATAACCTTTCAAACCAATCCAGGAAAGAGAAAAAAAAATTGGAAGTGTCCTTTGCATGTCTATGCTCAATCACTACTTTAGAGCATCGCGTTCTTTGCTAGGCTGGGGGTAAACTCGCTGGCATAGTCGAACTGGTAATTTATCTAGACGTATACTCAAAAACCAGCTCAATCTTCAAAGCCGTCCATTCACGTATCTTTTTTCATTGAAGACTTCTTGATGATATATACATATTCTTGATGATAAACTTAAGCTAGGAGATAAGATATAGGCAATTCTAAATGGTGAGAAACTTACTATTGTAAACACTGGTAACAGAAAATAAACTGATCAAAAGGAGACACCGATGATCGTGCAAAAAAATCGTTTTGTCAATCAATCAAAACCTATCGACCCTTATAACTGTACCGTATCCAACGGCTAAAATCTATTGTCTAGCCAGGCAGATGACTCACATCCAGCTTAGACTGTTTCAGACAGTATATAATTATCCAGTCTGCAATGCAAACGAAAATATTTTGAGTGAGAGAAAAGCAAAAATAAATTTACAGAGGCTTAAAGGAACAAAAGGGGATATTTAACTAATTGGCCAGGGGCTAGACAACCAGTTTAGAGATGGAACAATAACAGGTTACCCAACGGATATTTACACAAATTAATCAACAAATAATGTTTGCAGCTATATGGTTTATATTTTATCTTTATATTTGCTCTAAAAATTGAGCAAGAATTGTTGATAGTTGCTGGCCCCGCTGTTAATGGGAAAATTCATAATATTTTCCCTATTTTTGTCTTACAGCAAGATAGTATTCCTTTTTTTTTAATGACAGATAAAAGTTTTCAATAATATTGTTGATCCACATATATTGTCTTTTTTAGTAATCTTGGTTATTATGGTGATATTTTTTCACACCACCACCTGAGAGGGACACAGTCCTAAAATTATGCGTACCCACCTTGGTTGAATTTGACCTATATCACTGAAATTTAGATAGAGGCACAGATTAGAGTGGGGATAGACAAGGGAATGATTTCTTAATGGAAGATTGTGTATACCTTACAGTGTAAGATGTTCCACCATAGTAACTAAAGAGTTTATGAGTGTGAACAGATTAAACAAAAAGTTATGGAAAAGTTACATTCTCCCATATTCAATAAGCACAAAACAAAAACTCTCTTGGATTACTAACCTTTTCAAAATGTGCTCGATAAATCAAATCAATATTCCTCTTGTTAAACGTAGTTTATTTGTTTACTAATTTGTTACGCAACGAGTATACGAGTCAAGTAAGAGTTCACTCCAAGAGTGACTTTTGAGCAATTCCAAAATTATGGGAAGGAATTACGATTCCTCTTCGTAATTGAATAAATGCATTCTACTCACTTGTCTGCTGGTAAGCACATGTATGTGTTGTTCTATTTGACAGAATAAAATAGTTTTACTACAAGAGGGAAGCTATAAACCCCCTTAGTATCCACAATACTCACTTAGTCCAGACATATTTTTCTAAATGACAGGATGTCAGGGTGGTGGGAAAGGGAATCTCTCTAAGATTTATCAGAGCAAATACGGAGTAATTGAGTGGATGTGGATTTTAATCCAACTTTACCTATCACGCTTTGAGAGTGGGAATGCCACTGTTATTGGACTTCGGGGAAGAAACAAAGCTAGTAATGATTTTGCAGGAAATGTATAAGGCTTTTTACACATTTTGGAAGAAAACAAAAGTATTAATTTTTCACATAGTACAATGAAATCAAAACAGCCAAGAATTTCAAATTTATATATTATATCTTCATTTCGGTCCTTTCCAACCCAGTCAAACAGTTCAACCTAGTTTGTGTGTAAAAACGACTTTCTAATGATAAGCTTAAAATTTTTCGCAATGATGCAACAGAAAAATTGCAATAGTGATAACATAAACTTTTGCAAATTATAGTAGCTCCACATTCGAAATTCTATTAATGTCCTTCAGTTTTTAAAATCTGTGTATATATCGTATAGGACAGTATTTCATAAATAACGGCATGTTCTATCATCAACTTCTCAGATATACCGAGGATAATATACCCCTTGGATTCTTTGCTTGGCAGGATTTAGGGTATTTTTAGAGAACTTATAAAGTAAATTTTTCATAATTTGGAGTTGGATTCACCGTATGTGACTAAAAGTCCATAGAAACTCACCGTAACAAAAAAGTGTACACCATAAAACCTCCAGGAAGAAAGAAACACATTGATTATCACCGGCCAACTAGATCACACAGATTAAACTCCAATTGTCAGACTGAAAGTAACTTACTAACTAACAAAGAGTTACTGCTGCACTAAGTCGGCTGAGGCCAACAGAGCTGCACATACTCCTCTATACCAAATTATTTAAAGTTTCCCTCTTTATAACCTCCCAAGAATTCTAAATTTCCTTCAAATGACCTCCTCCCACCTCTTTCGGGGAAGATTAGCTTTTTGTTTTTCCCTACATGGATGGCCGAAAAGGACAATCTTTTCGGTTACTTATTTTAAGCTTATGGTCGTGTTCTGTTCCGACTAAAAGTGGAACAAGTTTATTTTTCCTCTTTCAAACAAAAATAATACTTATTTTTTTTTGTGGGGCATGCAGTCATTATTAATAGGGGATGTCTGATAAGACAATCTTGGTGCATTGCGTGATCGTCCGTCCGTTTTTGCTTTCAATATCAATTACCTTTTTCTAGGCGATCTATAAATGTCTTACTTTCTGTTACTATATTTTTATCTTTCTCAAATATTGTTTTCTCGTGCCGTGAAGTGGTTTTAGCGGACAGTCACTTTTTTTTCTAGAATTTTTTTTTTTAAAGTGGAATTAACACACATGATAAAAGGAACCAAAATTGGGTCATATTAATGAACATTAAAAACAGAATAAAATGTTTTTTTTTTTTATTTCAAGTGCTACAAAATTTTATAGTTGTTACGGTTTAAGTTGTGTTTATTTAAATTGTAGTGCAATATTTGTGGAACATTTTGAGAATGTGCTAAGCCGAGATACAGTTGCAGGGAAGGATATAGATGAAAATGAAAAGGTTTGTGATACCTTGGATGTCAAGGAAGATTTGTTTAGTGAGGAAGAATTAGCGACAGTACTAAAAGGATTAAAAAAATAATAAGGCCCCAGGTGCTGATAGTACGATTAATGAGTTTCTTAAATATGGCGGCTCTGAGGTTAGGAATAAGCTACTGAAGATTATGAACATGATTTTCGGAAAAGGGGAAGTACCCAATGATTTTAGGAAAACCTTAATTAAACCACTGTATAAGAAAGGTGACAAGAGTGAGTGTCGTAATTGTCGAGGCATTACTCTCGTCTCTGTAGGTAGCAAATTACTGAGTAATATGATACTTTTTAGACTGAGTGATGCTGTAGACAAAGTTTTAAGGGAAGAGCAATACGGTTTTAGAAAAGGTAGAGGATGTGTCGACCATGTTTTCACTCTTAGGTTAATAATTGAGAAGTCCCTTCGTTGTCAAACACCTTTGGTCCTTAGTTTTATCGATTATGAGCAAGCTTTCGAATCTGCTGATAGAAGAGCGTTAACAAAGGTCTTATCGTTATATGGTATACCAGAAAAATACATTAAAGTGATTTGTGCTATGTACGAGAATAATACTGCAGCAGTTAAGGTAGGAAATGAGGTTAGCAACTGGTTTTGTATTAAATCAGGAGTTAAGCAGGGTTGTGTTCTATCCCCCTTTATATGGATCATTTTGATGGACTGATGATTTTGCTGATGATTTAAGCATATTAGATGAAAGTGTGAGCGAAATGAATGAGTTTTTAGAGGTTTTACGAGTCCAGGGTACTAGAATAGCCTTGAAAATTAATGTTAAGAAGACTAAGTCACTAAGGCTAGGAATAAGTGAAGATGAACAGGTGACATTAGGTAACGTAAAGATTGATCAGGTTGGGAGCTTCAGTTACCTTGGTAGTATTATCAGTAAAGATGGTGGGAGCAGTGAAGTTGTTAAAAGTAAAATAGCTAAGGCTCAGGGTGTTTTTTCACAGTTAAAAAAAGTTTAGAAGAATAGAAAGGTAAGTCTGCAAACCAAGATTAGAATATTGGAAGCTACAGTGATGACAGTGGTCAAATATGGTTCTGAAGCATAGGCACTCCGAAAAGAAGATGAAAATTCACTAGATATTTTCCAGAGAAATTGCCTACGGATTGTTCTGGGTACCCGGCTGACTGACAGTATTTCAAATGGTAGGTTGTACGAAAAATGTGGTTCAATCCCGCTTTCTAGGACTATAATGAAAGAAAGGTTGAGATGACTAGACCACGTCCTACGGATGAAGGATGACAGATTACCGAAGATTGTCTTTTTTGGCCAACCGTCTGGGGCTACACGGAAAGCAGGTCGTCCTTGTCTGGGTTGGGAGGATGTCATAAATAAAGATTTGAAGGAAATGGGAACTTCTTTGGAGGGTGTAAAGAGGGAGGCTTTAAATAGATTACGTTGCGTGCCGAGCGTGCGTAGCTGTGTTGGCCTTAGGTGGCTTGGTGCTGCAGTGAGTTATTAGTAGTAGTAGTAGTAACAGGGAAAAACTTGCATGGCTCAGGCCCTATGTCGAGAATAACAATTATTGCCTTGAATGAGTTTTTTTCCAGTATTTCTATTGTGTTTTTTATTATATTTAGATATTTTTCAGGAGAACTTTGCAGTTTTGTCACTCATACATCGCAAAATTTAACATTCTGGTTTGCTAGTTAAGCTACATAACGCTAGTGGACAGTGAACACAACAAATCTGCATTGCTTCATGTTGCTTGCGAAAGGGCTGAAAACTCCCATATTTGAGCTTGTGATCCTTAACACAGTAATTCTTGAACCGAGCCATGCACCTCAAATCCATACCACTCTTAATCCATAGCACCTCAAACCTATTTGCTGACTCTTTGGTACCTAGGTGTAATCGGTTCAAAATTTAGGATTTAATAAAATCACACATCAGCAAGAGTGATCTCAATAGTAGTTCTCTTTTTGATTCTCTGAGACCTGGTTCATCTAGCTGAAAGCCTGGAACAAAAGAATTACCCTCAACCGGATAATATAAGTCCCAGTATGCTCATCAATGACCCTAAGGGAAAATATTCTTAAATTGAACAGAAAGATTTTTATGGTAATACTTTTTAGTACAAACAGAATGATTTCACAACTATTTGGCAAATGGTTTTTCAAAATAGGCTGTAGGCGAAAAATAACAACGTAATAAACCACTATAGATTTCGTAAGAAAGTGGTAGTACACTAGAATTAAAGTTAAATAAATACTCTAACCTTCTAGAAAACTAGACAACGAAATATTCATGTTGCAGCGTATAATATTCAGATAATAGGAAATATTGTTTCTAACGAAAGTTGGAATCACAATTTTTTTTTGTTATAATAGTATGGGGATTAAGATTTTCATCACGTATTACGGTCAAATTTGAGCTTTTAGATGTAAATCAATGGCATTTCGTCTTTTGACAGTATACCCTTTTCCTGACTATAGGCTATGCATGCTAAAATGGATGAAATTACAAATTGAAATAATATAATACAAGTATAATTTAAAAAAGTTTAACTCGTTAATGTGCGCACATCTTTTACTTGAGTTGTTGCAAAATCAAAAACACGCACCAATAAATGAGATGAATTTGGACTCTGGTTCATGTAAAAATGGGAACTAAAAAAAAAAAAAAAAAAAAAAAAAAAAAAAAAAAAAAAAAAAATGCTTGTGTATCCGATCAGGTTTAGTTTTTGAAAACAATATTAAATTGAAAACATTTGTCTTAGGATTTCCTCATAACCACTTTATATTCTTATCTCTTCGGCAATTAATTTTCCGAATGAATAAACATGGGACGTAAATATTTTTTTTTCCTTCCACATATGAAATTTTACTAAGACCTAAAGCTCAGATGCTGCATCTGTGTTCCAATTTTTCAAAGAGTTGCTTAAAAAGTTGAAAATTGGTCCAAGTGCACGGTTTTTCGTTTTATCAAATAGTTCCTTATAACGAACTGTTAGCAAGAAGCGACTTATACGAAACTTTAAACAGATGAGTTTTTTTTTTTACGATGGATTCATCAAAAGAATTGATTATTTGCTGATTCAAACCGTATAAAGTTGATTAAGTTTAATGTTATCCATTAAAAATTACAAGCCTGAGAAACGTTAATCAATTTTTGAATAAGGGGGGAAACATACCAAAACATCAAGCCTTTTTATTGAAAATTACATAATCAGACAGAAAATTTTACTTTAGATATTTCAAGCTTCTATGTACAAAAACCTAAAATTTTGCATATTTTGCCATAAGAAAGATGACGGATACGTATTTATTTATTTTTCTTTTCTTCATTTATTTTTCTTAGAGATGATTGTATAAAACCAATGATTCTAGAAGATCGTAAGAGGGCTCATTTGATCAAAAATGTATAGTTCTAGTGCCCTTTTAAGTGATCAAAAATAATTTTTAGATAGCCTTTCTGTCAAGCATAGTTGAAAGGTCTACTGCCTATCCTTTTCGGGATGAGATGACACCCCATATCCCCTGGGAAAAAGGCTGCAAGTTACGAATTATACCTGTTGTTCACGTATGCATTTGTTTTTGCGAACTATACTCAAGTTTTTTTTTTTTTTTTTTTTTTTTTTTTTTTTTTTTTTTTTTTTAGAGGAGGATTTTCTATTTAGGGGAGATTTTTCACGGTGAGAATTTTTCGTGAGGAGGGAAGTTTCTGGGGCTGATCTTTCCATGGGAAATCTTACACTAGGGAATTTGCCAGAATCATCTAATGAAATTACAATTTTTTCAAAATTAAATCTTCCGCTAGTCTAAAAAGCCAACTAGTTTTTTTTTTTAAACTGAACAATTAGCTAGTTCGTAATTGCCTTTTAAATAAACAAAATTGTAAGGTAAACGAATCAGCAGCTTTTTGTCGCCTCCTATGTGTTACATCATGTCTGGTTTTCTAGGGGCTAAAGTGGGAAATAACATACACATCAATAGGAAACATTTTAAAATATCATTTTAAAGACCTGAGCGAACGTAAAGACATGAATACTTTTAATACAAAACACGAGGAGAATACTGGTTATATAAAGACAATTTGGGCTGGAAAACATATGGAGACAAGAATAGTTAAACTAGCTTCTCCTGAAATTGATATGCATGAATAGTAAACCGCTGGATAAATACTGAGCTTGAAACTTCATTCATTAGACAAAGGCTTTAAAAACCCTTGTAGTTTCAAAAATAGTTTTTCTTGAATTTATATCAGAACTATATAAACCAATCAGAAGCCAGCTTGGTTAAGTACAATTATTAATAATCTTTGAGATTAAAGCATACATGATCAATGGCAAAGAAATAGAGTTTACTTGCAAAGAATCTAGTGACTAAAAAATCTTTGGCTTCTTTTATTTCCTTATAACTTTGCCTTAAAAACACAAAAAGATCTTGCACCCTTTTCACTGGCTTAAAATTTGTATAGAAACAACAGGTAAATACAACAACAGGTAAAAAGAGGTTGTTACTTTGCTTCCATTTCTTACATATTCTGAAAGTGTAATGTAATAAGCCAAAAAATCCTGACGATGAACCACTGCAATTAAATCACATATTTTTATCATCAGGTATTACCTTAATTTTCTCCTGAGTTGAATCTTGACTTTGTACGTTCATAAGAATACTCTAAAAGGCAAGATCAATACAAAAACGGTAAATAATTTTGGCCATCATATGATAATTGATTATTTTTCAAGCCTTTCACTAAATTCTGGCTCAAATGTTATTAATTGTCTTTTTTATGTTCGGAAATATTAGAAAAGACTAAAAATCCGCGAAGTATTTCCCTCTAGATGGTTCGTCCATAAAATAAAAACCTGTGACTTATCTTATTTTTAAATTTTACCCCATGTCTATTTTGTGGACTTGATCAAACTTGATCCAGAAAGAACACAAATTGGTTAAAGTTTATCTCCGTTTGATGTTTAATACACGTTTTCAACCAAAATTTTTCTTTAGACAATCTGTGCAGGCTTTTCCATTTTAAGTT
Organism: Artemia franciscana; assembly: GCF_032884065.1. NCBI lineage: Eukaryota > Metazoa > Arthropoda > Branchiopoda > Anostraca > Artemiidae > Artemia > Artemia franciscana. Next base: position 40,659,138 of record NC_088863.1, on the reverse strand, counting down.
TCGTTCAAAAAAATAAAACAACTTTTCTGCATTGACATATAATGTTTTATTTTTACAGAAAATAAAAAATGGAGAGTAGATGTTAGAGCTTTTTTATGTGCTAACTTAAAGCAGATATTAAAATCACTTTCAAATAGAGGCAAGGCTAAGTTAGAAATTATTCTTTAATCCTTTACGCTTATGGACCTGGAGAATTGGTTTATTTATACGAGCTGTACACTTTTTGAAAAATCGGAATTAAAAGCAATGAAAAATATGTCCGTTAATCTTAAGATATTTCAAATTTACTTAGTCATGCACTGATTATGTCACGTTTGTAGATTTCAGTTGTGAGGTTTAATGCCAAAAAAGCAAGAAGTTTTACACTTTAATAACGAGATCACAATGCTGAAATTCTAACTATTGGCGCTTGCACTTCCAACTCTCTTTCAGCCTCAGAAGGTTGTCCTTGCCCAGGATCTGTCCTTGAATATGGAAGTGGGATTCCCTCTGGACAAACGGAATGAGGCCCATGTGGACTAAAGTTATAACCAATTTCGCTAGCACGGAGAATAATACTTGTACTCTCAGCTTTGCTTGACATTTCTGATCTGAAATTGGACAATTGGAATTTTATTGTAACAGTCAGAGAGATATATGAATTTATTACTGCCAGACATATTTTCAAGAACCTTATTTGAGACTGATTAAGAGAAAAATATGTCCTATTAGCAGAATTGCTGAATATAAGTAAATAAGCCTGTTTTTTAAAACTGTCCATTATAACTGTTATAAAGGATGAAAGTCTTTAAAAAATGTATGTTTGAGTAGGTTACACAGGCTTTTAATGATAAAACGTTTTTTTTACATGACTTCGTCTTTTAGGGTTGTTTTTAGGGGGTAGAAACATTTTCAACCGTTTCCCTTTCTGCACAATTGTGCTTCACCAACTTTTGCAGACTACACGGGATGGTTTGTATGTGACAATACCACTGTTAATTTCTATTCATCCTAAATTTTTCTTATGCAGCAATATTCCTGTTGCTAATAATAACTATGATGAGGATACTGTTTTGTTATTTTAGTAGCTATTTGTGGAAGTTATACATTTTTTTCTCATTGTTGAAGCCAAGTTGCGAAATTCCACTGATTATGATTGCTGGAAGTTTATCCTTGATGCCATTTGAATTGCGAATGAGAGTGTTTGACACTTATTCCTAACTACAAGTCTCCTGATGAAGGTATCAGAGTTAGTGAAGTGCCAACCAGTGATTTTTGTTGCAGCTCCTCACTGGAAATTTTCTGGGAAATATTGTGAATACTTCTTGTATGCAGACTAAAGCACCATATGAAAACGTGTTTATAGTTAATTAGTTTAGAGAAAACCCTAAAAACACGTAAGGAAACACTAAACAGATTTCCCTCAACAACGTCTCTTTTGAGAGAATTCACACGATAAATAGAATATCCCAAACGTAAAAACGGGAAAATAAAGATAGAATAGATTTCCACGTACTTCCCAGTGATAGAAAATCAATAGTCTGTGCTGGAAATCTATTTTCAAGAAAGCTTCAATCATCATTGTAGGAAAATGAATAACATACAATTTTATTTCTAAGTTTTCAAGCGTTCAATTACTGGAAATAGTTTTTAAACGAATATTAATTTCAATGATGCAGAGAAAAGGGCAGGGATGGACTTAAAATTCATCTCAAACATGCTTGGATGTCTTCTTGATGGTTATATACTTAGATTTAGCTAGAAACAAAATGTCAGCCATTTTTATTTCAACGCGTGAATTTCGAATCGTCGTAACTCATTTCTTCAATTAATTCAGAAACAAAACGAAAAAAACTAAAATTATAGAAAAAGATGTTTTTCAAAGAAAACTAAAGAGTCAGGTCAAAACCCAAGGAAATTAGAAAGGAAATCATATAACAGCTCAAACGTAAAACAAACAGAAATTACCATCAAATGATAAATGAAACACAAGACGAACATAAATTAAGCGGAAAATTCACATCAAGCATAAAAGTAACAGTTAGTCCAATGGATGAGTAAATGAATCCTAGAATGAACAGGCATTCAAATTAGTAAACAAGTGAAGCTTAAAACAGAAAGAAATTGCCAAAAATAGGAATAAGGCTACCGTCCCTAAATCTTCAAAAGGCTGAGTGTCATTCTTCTTTTATAAAAAGAAGTTTTTCAAAGAAAACTAAAGAGACAGATCAAAAACCTAAAGAAATTAGAAATGAAATCATATAACAGCTCAAACTTAAAACAAACAGAAACAAGAGCTAAGAGCTCATATAGCACTTGTGACGAGGCAAGAACAGCTAAGAGCCAAGAGATCATATGGTATGAGCTCTAACAAAATTCTATGAATCAATAGATTGATTTAAAAAGGAAAATAAGAGGCTTAATGCCGGTCAGGATTTAAAATAAGAGCTCTGACTCACGATGTCCTTCTAAATATCAAAATTCATTAAGATCCGATCACCCACTCGTAAGTTATAAATGCCTCATTTTTTTCTAATTTTTCCTCTCCCTTTAGCCTCTCAGATGGTCGAATCTGGGAAACGACTTTATCAAGTCAAATTGTGCACCTCCCTGACATGCCTACTAATTTTCATCGTCCTAGCACGTCCAGAAACACCAAACTCGCCAAATCACTGAACCCCTCCCCCCAACTCCTCCAAAGAGAGCGAATCCACTACGATTCTGTCAATCACGTATCAAGGACATTTGTTTATTCTATCCACCAAGCTTCATCCCGATTCCTCCACTCCAAGTGTTTTTCCAAGATATTCCCCTCCAACTCCCCCCAATGTCAAAAGATCTGGTCGGGATTTCAAATAAGAGCTCTGAGACATGAATTCCTTCTAAAAATCAAATCTCATTAAGATCCGATCATCTATTAGTAAGATAAAAATACCCCAATTTTCACATTTTCCAAGAATTCTGGTTTCCCCCTCCAACTCTCCCCAATGTCACAGGATCTGGTCGGAATTTAAAGTTAGATCTTTAAAGCACAAGATCCTTCTAAATATCAAATTTCATTAAGATCTGGTCACCCTTTCGTAAGTTACAAATACCTCAATTTTCAAAATTACCGTTCCCCCCCCCCATTTCCACCAAAGAGAGCAGATCCGGTCCGGTTATGTCAGCCAAGTATCTTAGACAGGTTTCTATTCTTCCCATCCACTTTCATCCAGATCTCACCACTTTAAGTAATTTCTAAGATTTCCGGTCTTCCCAACTGCCCCCCCCCAATTACGCTTGATCCGGTTGAGATTTATAATAAGAGATCTGAGTTACGAGGTCCTTCTAAATATGAAGTTTCATGAAGACCCAATCACTCCTTCGGAAGTTAAAAATACGTATTTTTTCTTATTTTTCAGAATTAACCCCCCCCCAATAGAGTGGATCCGTTCCAATTATTTAAATCACGCATATAAGACTTCTGTTTATTTTTCCCACCAAATTTCATCCTGATCCCTCCAATCTAAGCGTTTTCCATGATTCTAGGTTCCCCCGCCCCAAACTTCCCCCAATGTCACCAGATCCGGTCAGGATTTAAAATAAAAGCTATGAGACACGATATCCTTCTAAATATCAAATTTCATTGAGATCCGATCACCCGTTCGTTAGTTAAAAATACCTCATTTTTTCTGATTTTTCAGAATTAACCCCTCCCCCAACTACCCCAAAGAGAGCGGATCCGTTCCGGTTGTATCTAGGACTTGTGCTCATTTTTCCCACCAAGTTTCATCCCGATCCCTCCACTCTATGTGTTTTCCAAGTTTTAGGTTTCCCCCTCCCAAATCCCCCCCCAATGTCACTAGATCCGGCCGGGATTTAAAATAAGAGCTCTAAGACACGATATCCTTCTAAAAATCAAATTTCATTGAGATCCGATCACCCGTTCGTAAGTTAAAAATATCTTATTTTTTCTAATTTTTAAGAATTACTCCCCCCCACCTACCCCAAAGAGAGCGAATCAGTTCCGATTATGTCAATCATGTATCTGGGACTTGCGCTTATTTTTCCCATCAGCTTTTATCCCGATCCCTCCACTCTAAGTGTTTTCCAAGATTTTAGGTTTCCCCCCTCCAACTCCCCCCAATGTCATCAGATCCGGTCAGGATTTAAAATAAGAGCTCTGAGACACAATATCATTCAAAAAATCAAATTTCATCAAGATCCAATCACCCGCTCATAAGTTAAAAATACTTCATTTTTTCTACTCTTTTCCGAATTAACCGGCCCCCCACTCCGCCCCCCAGATTGTTAAATCGGGAAAACGACTATTTCTGATTTAATCTGGTTGGGTCCCTGATACGCTTGCCAAATTTCATCGTCCTAGCTTACCTGGAAGTGTAGCAAAACCGGGACTTTAGGTTTCCCCCCTCCAACTCCCCCCAATGTCATCAGATCCGGTCGGGATTGAAAATAAGAGCTCTGAGACAAAATATCATTCCAAACATCAAATTTCATTAAGATCCAAATACCCGCTCATAAGTTAAAAATACTTCAATTTTTCTATTTTTGCAAATTAACCGCCCCCCCACTCCCCCCCCCCAGATGGTCAAATCAGGAAAACGATTTCTAATTTAATCTAGTCCGGTCCCTGATACGCTTGCCAAATTTCATCGTCCTAGCTTACCTGGAAGTGCCTAAAGTAGCAAAACCGGGACCGACAGACCGACAGACAGACAGACCGACAGACAGACAGAATTGTTATATTGCTATATGTCACTTGGTTAATACCAAGTGCCATATAAACCATCAATCGATAAATGAAACACAAGACGAACATAAATTAAAAGAGAAAATCACACCAAGCATAGAAAGTAACAGTTAGTCGAATGGATGAGTAAATGAATCCTAAAATGAACAGACATTCAAATTAGTAAACAAGTGAAGCTTAAAAACAAAAGGAAATTGCCAAAAATAGGAATGAGGCTACCGTCCCCTAATCTTCAAAAGGATGTGTGTTATTCGCGCTTTACTGTTTACTGTTTACTTTACTGTTTATATTTAAAGCAGAGTGTTTCTCATTTGCTATAACGTCAACAACAATGCAAACAAACAAAAAATGAAATTACTAAGCTAATCAAGGTATACAAATAAAAGTGGTGTTATATCCATTTCTTTTATGCCCTCTTAATGGCTTGATTGTCATTTACATTTTATTGAAAACAATATGTATTTTTAACAATGTTATTATTAATTTTTTTTTTTAGATTATTTCTGCTCAACTCAGTTTTTAATGGGGTTCTTTAGTTTTCCAAGAAAAACTCCCTTCTTGAAAACGATTTTTTAGTTGATTCCTGTTGGTATTGCTGAACTTCTGTTTATGGTTAATAAGATTTTAATTACACAGTTTTTTTCAGTTTTGCTGTTAAAAAAAAAAAAAATGAAACGGGGATTAAATTCCAGCTCAAATATTTCGATCAACAGTAAGTAGTTTTGTGCGGTAAATTTTAGCAATAATTTTGCCATACAAATTTGGTTAAATAGTAAGGGTGATTGTTACTCATATGAATTAAAAATTAGCGTAATCTTCTATTGGACTGAACCCTGTCCAGGATATTTTTTTTTTCGGAGGGGAGAGGGTACTCGAACAATGAAAAAAAATAATTTATATCATGTAAACTTAATATAACAACAAATTTGAGAAATGTTTCGCGTGGGGATAAACCAGGCAATTACTATGGATTTGCCTTGCCTTGTAGTGCCTTGCCTTGTAGACACCCTGAAGTATGTAAGCAATTTAATTCACCGTTTTATCAAAAGAATTTAGGTTCCAGTTGTTTCGATGGACTATCTTTTTTGTGTTGATTTAGATTTCCTCAGTCCTGAAATTTGAATAGTTGTGCTTGCATTGTGATGTGCTACTGAAGCTCATCGGCTTAAAGAATTCAAATTTTTTACACCAAGAATAAGTATAACTGTTGTTTTCTTGAAAAATTGGTTCTTGGTTCTTGCTAAGGTTCTCATGATCCACCTTACTTACTCAGAAAGGTTCACGTCGGCTGGAGAAAAACAATATTTCATGTGTTTAGGTTTTTTTTTTTTGATTAGATACACCCCGTTTTTTTTAAATATTTTTCTTCATTTTAGATTCCTTTTGGCCGAGCATGCATTCCAAGTGAGCTGCTGGTCGATTGTAGACAAAACAATTTCCAGCCTCATTCCGGGCGTCACATATCGATATGTAGTTTTTCTTATATATATATATATATATATATATATATATATATATATATATATATATATATATATATATATATATATATATATATATATATATATATATATATATATATATATATATATATATATATATATATATATATATATATATATATACTAGCTGTTGGGGTGGCGCTTCGCGCCACCCCAACACCTAGTTGATGGGGCGCTTTGCGCCCCCCCAAGCCCCCCCCACGCGCATAAGTCGTTACGCGCCATATTAGTTACGCGCCATTGTAGTTGTGTCCCTGTGTCCCACCTGTGAATATAGATAGATTTATATATGTGTTTCAAACTACGTAAAAATTGCGAATTTCCCACTACTGGGAGCTTTCCGTTTCCAATTGCCAGCAATTGATCTGAAAATGTTTGACCAGAGTCATCGTTACAGAGACAGACAACTTATTTTTATATATACAGAAGATATATATATATATATATATATATATATATATATATATATATATATATATATATATATATATATATATATATATATATATATATATATATATATATATATATATATATATATATATATATATATATATATATATATATTCTTTTTAGTTTTTTTGTAGTTTTTACCTTTTTTAGTTTTTTCTTCTTTTGTATTAATGCTAAAGCCAAGGTTCAAACCTGGAGCCTCTCGGACCTAGAACCTGAAACATAACGCTTTACCAACTCAGCTACTTCGGCTTGAATACATTCGTTTTGAGCAGCTTCCTCGGGTGTTGCCATTGTAGGTTCTTCAGTCATTTTACAATTAGAAATTTCTCTTTCAACGGTCTTCTTACAATTAAAAATTTGTCTTTGAACGATATTCTTAAATACCTGTGTCCTGGTCGTCATTTATATTCCCTGTGTCCCAGTCGTCATTTGTGTCCCGGTATCCCAGTCTGTAATTTCTCTTTGAGTGTCCCGGTCGTTATTTATTTTCCCTCTGTCCCGGTCTGTAATTTCTCTTTGAGTGTTTTTTCTTTTTAGTATTTTTTTGTTTTTTACATTTTTCTTTTTTCAGTTTTCTTTTTCTTCTTTATTTTTCAGCGTGTCCTGGTCGTCATTTATATTCCCTGTGTCCCGGTCGTCATGTTTTTTACATTTTTTCTTTTTTCAGTTTTCTTTTTCTTCTTTATTTTTCAGCTTCACTATGAAATACATATCGCCGAACCTTTGTTTTTTTTGTAACTAAAATCTGGTAGGCATTGATGACCTTATCCAAGTCAAAATCCCAAACCCAATCATCATCGCTATCATTTTCAGTTTTGATATGATTTGACTCTCGCTGTCCAGGTGGATCTTCATCTAACTGCGCGGCTTTGCGTTCTTTAGCCTCAAGCCTGTTTCCTTGCTGTTCTTTTGATTCCTCGGCACGCTTTCTTTTCTGACTTTCTCTATCAGCAGCAAGTTTTTTGGCATAGACTCTTTGAGCATCTTCATCGGCTTTTGTCATTGTAAGTTCATCAGTCATTTTAAACTTAAACATTAATAGATTTCTACGTGAACATATATGTCTTAAATATCTTTAATGACGTCACCGTCATAGCAAAAATGACGACAACTAACTTCATGACGCCAGTCGACACAAAAACATGACGTCACCTGATCCACAGACAGACAACTTATTTGTATATATATATATATATATATATATATATATATATATATATATATATATATATATATATATATATATATATATATATATATATATATATATATATATATATATATATATATATATTTTGCCTTCATTAAGACTCCCGTATCTCTATCTACATGCCCTGTAAGCCTAAACCAACCTGAGGAAATAACTTTGTTGGTCCAGTTTCAGGCGTTACATATCGTTATAACCAACCTTCTAAATGTTTTATTTCAATTTTGATCTACATGACCCTATCTGTCACGCCTATGTGGAAAAATGGAAGATTTTCATGCATGAAAAAGTTGACAATAAATTACTTAAAGAGCAAAAAACTGGTAATTGCAAAAATGTTTGTATATATTTTGACAAGGGATTACAAAAATTCAAAAACCTTAGAAAACCAAAAGTTTGAAGCTTAGTCGGAATCGGACGTGCTTCAATAATCAAGTATCTTTGAAAAGAACTAGTATGAAAAACATTAAATTGCGTAAAAGCAAAAACTGGTAATTACAAAATATTTTTATATATTTCAAGGGATTCAAAATCCTTAAATCCTTAATCCGGAATTCAAAAACCTTAAAAACGAAAACGAAAAGTTTGGAGCTTATTAGAAATCTTTGTTAGAAATAAGACTTGCTTGAATAATCCAATAATATCTACAGTATGAAAAGACACTACATTGCTTAAAGAGCAAAAAAACTGCTAGTCGAAACTGGTATGTTGGTCTGGTAAAATTAGTAGTTGGTCTACCTCTATAAGTTTCTGAAAAAACAAAAAATTCATAAATTTTTTTCAAAAACTTATCTAGAGGTAAAAAAAAAATTGAAAATGAAAATGAAATCAAAAATCAAAATTGAAAATGATAGCGGTGAGAATACAAATGATGATTATTTGGAACCACCTGAAGTAACAGACTCGGTAAGACCAAGAGAACAGCCCGAATAAATTAAATTCGGAATGGTTGAGCAACAACAAAGAATATCCAATGAGACAAGACCCAAAAAACAAAATGTTCTAAATGATAATTCATAAGAAGAGAAAGAAGTTTTTGACACACCACCTGAACAATTAACAAATCTACAACCTCGACCATCATGTAGAACTGGACCAAAAAGGACAGCTAAAGCAAACGGTATTGGCAAATCGTCTGAAGTAATGAAAATTCACAATGAAGAAGAAAGAAAGATGGGGTTAGAATACAAGCGACAGCGAGAATCAAAACGTGCCGAAATTAAAAAAAATAGTTATGATGATTGGGTTTGGGATTTTGACATGGACAAGGTCATCTATGCTTACCATGCCTTTTTTTTAAACGAATTGTTGGCGATATACCCTTCATATGACAAAAAACAAGGCGGGGCATAAGTTAACGTTCAACATTTTATAAAAGCTCCAAGCGATGAAATAGCTATAAATAAAGACACTTGAGTATGTAAGGACACTAGCCATAAGCCTGATACTTCATCAGCCTCGGTTAAGAAAACAAAGGTTCGGCGTTACGTTTTACATGATGACAAAAGACAAACCAAGGCAAAAGTTAAAGATCCAAAAAAAAAAAATAATGTAATTTTACAAAGGCGCTAATTCTAATTTAAAGTCGTTTAAACTCTTTAAGGAGCTGTGATAGACAAGGCCGTATCAAGAAAGATAAATCTGAAGTTTGTACGTATCATCACCTGACCTTTCTGCTGAGAACATTTTCCGAAAGGCAAATGGGATAACTGGTGCTCCATTTTGTTGTGACACATCTAGACATTGATTTATTTGCATGTGCGAAAGATGATCTGATTCAAACTAATGTCGTTTGTTTCTTTTTCAATCATTTTTTTCTGATAAAGCCTGACCAAAAGCATGTGTTACAAATTTGAAAAAAAGTTCTTGTGTCCCTTGTTAGCAGTAGTAGCTTCCTCTGTTCGTCCACCTAGTAGTCTGGAAGACAAACTTGACAAATGTAATACCTCCATAGCATATATTTCGTACACAATTTAAAAGATTTTATAGTCATATCGAAGCCAATTCACAAAATTTGAGAGATCTTTAAAGCCTAATATACTCAGAACAAAGTTCACTAATTACAAATATACCCAGAAAATGCTTCCTCTTATTACCTGAAAAATCAAAAAGTGCCATACAGGTGCAAAGATATGTTATCTCATAGATAAAATTGAAGTTTTAGGCCAATCCAAGCGAATGCCTTTTTTTGTAACAACCTAGTCTATGTTATTCAACTGACTCGACAATCAAAAACCAACAATTTGAACATCAATTTTTTTCATTGAAAGATTCGTTAAACAATTCTTGCTGCTTTTATCGGGAAAGCTGTTCCAAAGTTAAAAACACCTAACTAATTACAAATAACAATAAAAAATTAACTGCTTTCAGGTACAAAACCAGAACTCTTTTCTAGGTTTCTATCCGGGTTTTACTTTTTTTATCCCGTCATTTCTAAGAACTAGAAATGACTTTCTGTAACGTGGATCCCGTAGCCCCATGACATTGGATAAAAAATATTTTTAGATGGCCAATATGCTCAGAAACGTCAAAAAGTCCAATAAGTATGCCCATAGGACTGCCATCACCTTCATATGTTCAGGCGCAGTGGCTGCAAATAATGCAGACCACGCTAAAAATAACACATGTACCTGATAAAATCAAAGGACGCTATTTGTACCCGAGTTTTCGAATCATCTTCAATATCATGGGGATGACTTGGGGATTGGAGTGAAAATCTTAGAGAGTAGTTTGGGAAGCGGCCTTCAAATGGCCTTCAGCCTTTGACGCAGGGGAGGGGAAGGGGCAAATCGGAAAACACTCCATCTACAATATCTCAAGTTTTACTTTGGGTATCAATCTGAAACTTCTAGCGAGGTTTGAGGATGGGAGAGGTTAAGAGTGTATGTTGAATTATAACTTGGTTGGAAATTAGAGCTAAATCAATTGCCATTTTCATCTAGACTATTAAAATACCAGGTGTGGAAAAGGAAGGGAGAGGGGTAGGATTTCAAATTATGTGTTTGGTAAGGGACTAAATACGCTCTTTTCGGCCTACCAAAAGATTTTTTACGCTATTCACGGCTAAATGACTTAGGATCTATTCTCAGTTAATTGGCTATGTAAGTTAAAGGGTCCTGTGTGGAAGGATATCAAAATAGTGCAACTACTATGTCTTGAAAAGGCTTGGGGATCAAGTCGAAACTTTCTGGGGAATTTTCTCTGACGGGAGATGTAATTTCGACTTCCTGGTTTAATTTCAAGAGGAGAAAAGAAAAAGATTTAAACTTAGTTTTTCTAAAATATACCTAAACTATTTGGCACTTCAAGTCAATGTGGATGGAGTTTCGGCAATAATTCACGAACAGTTCAATTTGAAACTACCAAGGACTACTGAGGGGGTGGGACAACAAATGTGTGTTGTCGGTCCATATAAACCTTTGATACTATTAGGTTTAGCGGAACTTTGCATCTTTTCACAGCGAATTAGTGAGGTAAATAAATAGACAGTATAAGCCCCTGGGCTATCAAAATGCTATATCCATGATTTTCCTGGAGCAAATGGAGGGGATAGGATTAAGGTTTTCAGGGAGTGTTTGGGGAGCGTAGGAAATTAAAAGGAGTATTGGTGAACGGATAGGAGTATAAAACATTTTTTCGTTAAATATTAGCATTTTAGAGAAGGGAAAAACACTTTCAGAGGCAAATTCCTGGCACTACATTGAGTAAGGAGCCACAAGCCTTCAAGTAATTGCTTTTTTTACTTATTATTTAGTTGTTTTCTTTACCCTTTTTTCTTTCCACCTCACTCGTAATGACCAAGGTAATTCGATCAAAATTTTTAATTAGCCATTTTGTTAATTTTAATGTGTATGTGGTATTTAGGATGTTATTGTTTTTAAAAGTTGTGGTTTTGTCTGGAAAAATTAATAATCAAACAGTTTGTTGTAAAGAACTCTAGTAAGGAGCGACCCGGCTCAATAGTAACCGAAACTCTAAAATACGGTATTTAGATACCAATAGTTACATCAAAAGAATTGCATTTTAATACTGATTTTAAATATGTAAGTTTCATCAAGTTTACTCTTACCCACCAAAAGTTAAGAGCCTGAGAAAATCTGCCTTATTTTAGAAAATAGGGAAAAGCACCTCCTAAAAGTCATAGAATCTGTACAAAAATCACACAATCAGGTTCAGCGTATCAGAGAACCTTACTGTAGAAGTTTCAACAATGCTCCTATCTACAAAAATATTGAATTTTGTATATTTTGCCAGAAAACAGATCACGGATTCGTGTTTATTTGTTTTTTTTCCAGGGGTAATCCTATCGACCCAGTGGTCCTACAATGTCGCAAGATGGCTCACTCTAACGGAAACTAAAAGCTCTATTGTACTTTTTAGGTGACAAAAATTGGAGGACACTTAGGCCCACTCCCACCCACATTTTCCCCCAAAGTCACCTGATCAAAATTTTGAGATAGCTATTCTGTTGAACTTAGCTGAAAACCTAATAACTATGTCTTTGTAGATGACTTAATCCCCCACAGTCCCCGGGGGAGAAGCCGCAAGTTGCAAACTTTGACCATTGCTTACATGTAGTAATGGTTATTATGAAGTGTACAGACTTTTTCAGGGGACTTTTTCGCATTGGGGTGGGGGTGGGTCGGGGAAGGGGGCTACATGGGAGGATCTTTCCATGGAGGAATTTATCATGAGGGAAGAGAATTTGCATTATTTGAAAAAAACAATGAGAAAATAAAAAAAAATATTTTTTCACCTGGAAGTAATGAGTAGCTTTAAAACTTAAAACTTAATAAAATATTACGTATATAAGGGGGTTCGTCTCCTTCACAATACCTTGCTCTTTACGCTAAAGTATTTTTAGTAGTTTGAACTATTTATTCTACGGCCTTTGTGGTTTAGGGGTCATTCTCAAAGATTTGGGATAAAATTCAAGCTTTTGTGTAAAGAGCGAGGCATTGACGAGGTGGCAAACGCCCTCATATACGTAATAAAAATCACAAATATGGAAGTTGGTTACGTAAGTTAATTCGTAATGTACATATGTTTACTACTAACAAAAACGTTCGTACAAAAAATAAAAAATCTAGTTGCATTTTTAAGTAACCAAAAATTGGAGGGCAACAAGGCCTCTTCCACCACCCTTTTTATGGCACTTGGTATTAACCAAGTGACATATAGCAATCGCCAATTCTGTCGGTCTGTCTGTCTGTCGGTCTGTCTGTCTGTCGGTCTGTCTGTCGGTCTGTCGGTCCCGGTTTTGCTACTTTAGGGACTTCCAGGTAAGCTAGGACGATGAAATTTGGCAGGCGTATCAGGGACGGAACAAGCTTAAATTAGAAAAAGTTAAATCGTTTTCCCAATTTGACCATCTGGGGGGGGGGGGGGGAAGTGGGGGGCCGGTTAATTCGGAAAAATAGAAAAAATGAAGTATTTTTAACTTATGAATGGGGGATGGGATCTTAATGAAATTTGATGTTTGGAATGATAATGTGTCTCAGAGCTCTTATTTTAAATCCCGACCGGATCTGATGACATTGGGGGGAGTTGGAGGGGGGGGGACCTAAAATCTTTGAAAACACTTAGAGTGAAGGGATCGGGATGAAACTTGATGGGAAAAATAAGCACAAGTCCCAGATACATAATTGGCATAATCGGAACGGATCCGCTCTCTTTGGGGTAGTTGGGGGGGGGGGGGTAATTCTGAAAAATTAGAAAAAATGAGGTATTTTTAACTTACGAACAGGTGATCGGATCTCAATGAAATTTGATATTTAGAAGGATATCGTGTCTTAGAGCTCTAATTTTAAATCCCGACCGGATCTGGTGACATTGGAGGGGGGAGTTGGGAGGGGGAAACCTAAAACTTGGAAAACACTTAGAGTGGAGGGATCGGGATGAAACTTGGTGGAAAAAAAAACACAAGTGCTAGATACATGGTTGACATAAACGGAACGGATCCGCTCTCTTTGGGATAGTTGGGGGGGGTGTTATTTCTGAAAAATTAGAAAAAATGAGGTATTTTTAACTTACGAACGGGTTATCGGATCTCAATGAAATTTGATATTTAGAAGGATATCGTGTCTCAAAGCTCTTGTTTTAAACCCTGACTGGATCTGGTGACGTTGGGGGAAGTTTGGGGTGGGGGAACCTAAAATCATGGTAAACGCTTAGATTGGAGGGATCGGGATGAAACTTGGTGGGAAAAATAAGCAGAAGTCTTACATACGTGAATTACATAATTGGAACGGATCCGATCTATTGGGAGGGGGTGGGGGTTAATTCTGAAAAATAAGAAAAATGACGTATTTTTAACTTACGAAGGAGTGATTGGATCTTCATGAAACTTCATATTTAGAAGGACCTCGTAACTCAGATCTCTTATTTTAAATCTCAACCGGATCAAGCGTAATTGGGGGGGCAGTTGGGGGGGGGGGGCGGAAATCTTAGAAATTACTTAAAGCGGTGAAATCAGGATGAAACTGGATGGGAAGAATAAAAACCTGACTAAGATACGTGACTGACATAACCGGACCGGATCTGCTTTCTTTGGTGGAATTGGAGGCGGGTAATTTTGAAAATTGAGGTATTTGTAACTTACGAAAGGGTTCCCAGATCTTAATGAAATTTGATATTTAGAAGGATCTTGTGTTTTAAAGTTTTTATTTAAATTCTGACCAGATCCTGTGACGTTGGGGGGAGTTGGAGGGGGAAACCGGAATTCTTGGAAAACGTGAAAATTGGGGTATTTTTATCCTACGAATAAATGATCGGATCTTAATGAAATTTGATTTTTAGAAAGAATTCATGTTTCAGAGCTCTTATTTCAAATCCCGACCAGATCGTTTGACATTGGGGGGAGTTGGAGGGGGAAATCTTGGAAAAACACTTGGAGTGTAGGAATCGGGATTAAGCTTGGTGGATAGAATAAACAAATGTCCTTGATACGTGATTGACAGAATCGTACTGGATTTGCTCTCTTTGGGGGATTTGGGGGGAGGGGTTCAGTGATTTGGCGAGTTTGGTGCTTCTGGACGTGCTAGGACGATGAAAATTGATAGGCGTGTCAGGGAGCTGCACAATTTGACTTGATAAAGTCGTTTTCCCAGATTCCACTGTCTGGGGGGCTAAAGGGAGAGGAAAAATTAGAAAAAATTAGGTATTTATAACTTACGAGTGGGTGATCGTATCTTAATGAATTTTGATATTTAGAAGGACATCGTGACTCAGAGCTCTTATTTTAAATCCTGATCGGCATTAAGCCTCTTATTTTCCTTTTTAAATCAATTTATTGATTCATAGATTTTTGTTAGAGCTCATACCATATGATCTATTGGCTCTTAGCTCTTCTCGCCTCGTCACAAGTGCCATATGATCTCTTAGCTCTTGTTTTTATCAAAATCGTCTGATCAAAACTATGAGAAAGCCATTTAACAAAAAAAAATAATAATATGCAAATTTCGTTTTACTTATTCATGTGCAGTGAGCCAAAATCCAAACATGCATTAATTCAAAAAGGTTCAGAAATTTAATAAAAAACAAGTTTTTTTTTAACTGCAAGTAAGGAGCGACATTAAAAAACTCAAAACGAACAGAAATTATTCCGCATATGAAAGGAGTTCTCCCCTCCGCAACGCCTCGCTCTTTATGCTATAGTTTTTATGGCACTTGGTATTAACCAAGTGACATATAGCAATTGCCAATTCTGTCGGTCTGTCGGTCCTGGTTTTGCCACTTTAGGCATTTCCAGGTAAGCTAGGACGATGAAATTTGGCAAGTGTTTCATGGACCGGACCAAATTAAATTAGAAACAGCCCTTTTCCCAATTTGACCATCTGGGGGGAGTGGGGGGGGCCGGTTAATTCGCAAAAAATAGAAAAAATGAAGTATTTTTAACTTATGAGCGGGTGATTGGATCTTAATGATATTTGATGTTTGGAATGATATTGTGTCTCAGAGCACTTATTTTAAATACCGACCGGATCAGATGAAATTGGGAGGAGTTGGAGGGGGGAAACCTAAAGTCCCGGTTTTGCTACTTTAGGCACTTCCAGGTAAGCTAGGACGGTGAAATTTGGCAAGCGTATCAGGGACCGGACCAGATTAAATTAGAAATAGTCGTTTTCCCGATTTGACCATCTGGGGGGGGGGGTGAGTGGGGGGCCGGTTATTTCGGAAAAAATAGAAAAAATGAAGTATTTTTAACTTATGAGCGGGTGATTGGATCTTAATGATATTTGATGTTTGGAATGATATTGTGTCTCAGAGCTCTTATTTTAAATCCCGACCGGATCTGATGACATTGGGGGGAGTTAGAGGGGGGAAAACCTAAAATCTTGGAAAACACTTAGAGTGGAGGGGTCGGGATGAAACTTGATGGGAAAAATAAGCGCAAGTCCCAGATACATGATTGACATAATCGGAACTGATTCGCTCTCTTTTGGGTAGTTGGGGGGGGGAGTAATTCTTAAAAATTAGAAGAAATGAGGTATTTTCAACTTACGAACGGGTGATCGGATCTCAATGAAATTTGATGTTTAGAAGGATATCGTGTCTTAGAGCTACTATTTTAAATCCCAACCGGATCTGGTGACGGGGGCGGGGAGTTGGGGGGGAAACCTAAAACTTGGAAAACACTTAGAGTGGAGGGATCGGGATGAAACTTGATGGGAAAAATAAGCACAAGTCCCAGATACATAATTGGCATAATCGGAACGGATCCGCTCTCTTTGGGGTAGTTGGGGGGGGGGGGGGTAATTCTGAAAAATTAGAAAAAATGAGGTATTTTTAACTTACGAATGGGTGATCGGATCTCAATGAAATTTGATATTTAGAAGGATATCGTGTCTTAGAGCTCTTATTTTAAATCCCGACCGGATCTGGTGACATTGGAGGGGGGAGTTGGGAGGGGGAAACCTAAAACTTGGAAAACACTTAGAGTGGAGGGATCGGGATGAAACTTGGTGGAAAAAAAAACACAAGTGCTAGATACATGGTTGACATAAACGGAACGGATCCGCTCTCTTTGGGATAGTTGGGGGGGGGGGGGTTATTTCTGAAAAATTAGAAAAAATGAGGTATTTTTAACTTACGAACGGGTTATCGGATCTCAATGAAATTTGATATTTAGAAGGATATCGTGTCTCAAAGCTCTTGTTTTAAATCCTGACTGGATCTGGTGACGTTGGGGGAAGTTTGGGGTGGGGGAACCTAAAATCATGGTAAACGCTTAGATTGGAGGGATCGGGATGAAACTTGGTGGGAAAAATAAGCAGAAGTCTTACATACGTGAATTACATAATTGGAACGGATCCGATCTATTGGGAGGGGGGGGGGTTAATTCTGAAAAATAAGAAAAATGACGTATTTTTAACTTACGAAGGAGTGATTGGATCTTCATGAAACTTCATATTTAGAAGGACCTCGTAACTCTGATCTCTTATTTTAAATCTCAACCGGATCAAGCGTAATTGGGAAGGGCAGTTGGGGGGGGGGGGGAAATCTTAGAAATTACTTAAAGCGGTGAAATCAGGATGAAACTGGATGGGAAGAATAAAAACCTGACTAAGATACGTGACTGACATAACCGGACCGGATCTGCTCTCTTTGGTGGAATTGGAGGCGGGTAATTTTGAAAATTGAGGTATTTGTAACTTACGAAAGGGTTCCCAGATCTTAATGAAATTTGATATTTAGAAGGATCTTGTGTTTTAAAGTTTTTATTTAAATTCTGACCAGATCCTGTGACGTTGGGGGGAGTTGGAGGGGGAAACCGGAATTCTTGGAAAACGTGAAAATTGGGGTATTTTTATCCTACGAATAAATGATCGGATCTTAATGAAATTTGATTTTTAGAAAGAATTCATGTTTCAGAGCTCTTATTTCAAATCCCGACCAGATCGTTTGACATTGGGGGGAGTTGGAGGGGGAAATCTTGGAAAAACACTTGGAGTGTAGGAATCGGGATTAAGCTTGGTGGATAGAATAAACAAATGTCCTTGATACGTGATTGACAGAATCGTACTGGATTTGCTCTCTTTGGGGGATTTGGGGGGAGGGGTTCAGTGATTTGGCGAGTTTGGTGCTTCTGGACGTGCTAGGACGATGAAAATTGATAGGCGTGTCAGGGAGCTGCACAATTTGACTTGATAAAGTCGTTTTCCCAGATTCCACTGTCTGGGGGGCTAAAGGGAGAGGAAAAATTAGAAAAAATTAGGTATTTATAACTTACGAGTGGGTGATCGTATCTTAATGAATTTTGATATTTAGAAGGACATCGTGACTCAGAGCTCTTATTTTAAATCCTGATCGGCATTAAGCCTCTTATTTTCCTTTTTAAATCAATTTATTGATTCATAGATTTTTGTTAGAGCTCATACCATATGATCTATTGGCTCTTAGCTCTTCTCGCCTCGTCACAAGTGCCATATGATCTCTTAGCTCTTGTTTTTATCAAAATCGTCTGATCAAAACTATGAGAAAGCCATTTAACAAAAAAAAATAATAATATGCAAATTTCGTTTTACTTATTCATGTGCAGTGAGCCAAAATCAAAACATGCATTAATTCACACATGTTCAGAAATTAAATAAAAAACAAGTTTTTTTTAACTGCAAGTAAGGAGCGACATTAAAAAACTCAAAACGAACAGAAATTATTCCGCATATGAAAGGAGTTCTCCCCTCCGCAACGCCTCGCTCTTTATGCTATAGTTTTTATGGCACTTGGTATTAACCAAGTGACATATAGCAATCGCCAATTCTGTCGGTCTGTCTGTCGGTCCTGGTTTTGCTACTTTAGGCACTTCCAGGTAAGCTAGGACGATGAAATTTGGCAAGCGTATCAGGGACCGGACCAGATTAAATTAGAAACAGCCCTTTTCCCAATTTGACCATCTGGGGGGAGTGGGGGGGCCGGTTAATTCGCAAAAATAGAAAAAATGAAGTATTTAAACTTATGAGCGGGTGATTGGATCTTAATGAAATTTGATGTTTGGAATGATATTGTGTCTCAGAGCACTTATTTTAAATACCGACCGGATCAGATGACATTGGGGGGAGTTGGAGGGGGGAAACCTAAAGTCCCGGTTTTGCTACTTTAGGCACTTCCAGGTAAGCTAGGACGGTGAAATTTGGCAAGCGTATCAGGGACCGGACCAGATTAAATTAGAAATAGTCGTTTTCCCGAATTGACCATCTGGGGGGGGGGGTGAGTGGGGGGCCGGTTATTTCGGAAAAAATAGAAAAAATGAAGTATTTTTAACTTATGAGCGGGTGATTGGATCTTAATGATATTTGATGTTTGGAATGATATTGTGTCTCAGAGCTCTTATTTTAAATCCCGACCGGATCTGATGACATTGGGGGGAGTTGGAGGGGGGGAAAACCTAAAATCTTGGAAAACACTTAGAGTGGAGGGGTCGGGATGAAACTTGATGGGAAAAATAAGCGCAAGTCCCAGATACATGATTGACATAATCGGAACTGATTCGCTCTCTTTGGGGTAGTTGGGGGGGGGGAGTAATTCTTAAAAATTAGAAGAAATGAGGTATTTTCAACTTACGAACGGGTGATCGGATCTCAATGAAATTTGATGTTTAGAAGGATATCGTGTCTTAGAGCTACTATTTTAAATCCCAACCGGATCTGGTGACGGGGGCGGGGAGTTGGGGGGGAAACCTAAAACATGGAAAACACTTAGAGTGGAGGGATCGGGATGAAACATGGTGGGGAAAATAAACACAAGTCCTAGATAGATGATTTACATAAACGGAACGGATCCGCTCTCTTTGGGGTAGTTGGGGGAGGGAGGGGGGGGGTATTTCTGAAAAATTAAAAAAATGAGTTATTT
Source organism: Artemia franciscana (assembly GCF_032884065.1). Taxonomy (NCBI): domain Eukaryota; kingdom Metazoa; phylum Arthropoda; class Branchiopoda; order Anostraca; family Artemiidae; genus Artemia; species Artemia franciscana. The sequence continues at coordinate 40,639,394 of NC_088863.1, read as the reverse complement.
TTAACTTACGAACGGGTGATCGGATCTCAATGAAATCTGATATTTAGAAGGATATCGTGTCTCAGAGCTCTTATTTTAAACCCGACCGGATCTGGTGACATTGGGGGGAGTTGGGAGGGGGAAACCTAAAACTTGGAAAACACTTAGAGTGGAGGGATCGGGATGAAACTTGGTGGGAAAAAAAAACACGAGTCCTAGATACATGATTGACATAACCAGAACGGACCTGCTCTCTTTGGGGTAGTTGGGGGGGGGGGTGGGTTAATTCTGAAAAATTAGAAAAAATGAGGTATTTTTAACTTACGAACGGGTGATTGGTCCTCCATGAAATTTGATATTTAGAAGGCTATCGTGTCTCTGAGCTCTTATTTTAAATCCCGACCGGATCTGGTGACATTGGGGGAAATTTGGGGTGGGGAAACCTAAAATGATGGAAAACGCTTAGATTGGAGGGATTGGGATGAAACTTGGTTGGAAAAATAAGCAGAAGTCTTGCATACGTCATTTATATAATTGGAACGGATCCACTCAATTGGGGGGGGGGGTGTAATTCTGAAAAATGAGAAAAAATGACGTATTTTTAACTTACGAAGGAGTGATCGGATCTTCATGAAACTTCATATTTAGAAGGACCTCGTAACTCAGATATCTTATTTTAAATCTCAACCGGATCAAGCGTAATTGGGGGGGGGGGCAGTTGGGGGGACCGGAAATCTTAGAAAATACTTAAAACGGTGAGATCAGGATGAAACTGGATGGGAAGAATAGAAACCTGTCTAAGATACGTGACTGACATAACTGGACCGGATCTGCTCTCTTTGGTGGAATTGGGGGGGGGTAAGTTTGATAATTGAGGCATTTGTAACTTACGAAAGGGTTACCAGACCTTAATGAAATTCGATATTTAGAAGGATCTTGTGCTTTAAAGTTCTAATTTCAAATTCCGACCAGATCCTGTGACATTCGGGGGAGTTGGAGGGGGAAACGGAATTCTTGGAAAACATGAACATTGGGGTATTTTTATCTTACGAATAGATGATCGGATCGTAATGAAATTTGATTTTTAGAAGGAATTCATGTCTCAGAGCTCTTATTTGAAATCCCGACCAGATCTTTTGACATTGGGGAGAGTTAGAGGGGGAAATCTTGGAAAAACACTTGGAGTGGAGGAATCGGGATGAAGCTTGGTGGAAAGAATAAACAAATGTCCTTGATACGTGATTGACAGAATCGTACTGGATTCGCTCTCTTTGGGGGAGTTGGGGGGGAGGGGTTCAGTGATTTGGCGAGTTCGGTGTTCTGGACGTGCTAGGGCGATGAAAATTGGTAGGCGTGTCAGGGAGCTGCCCAATTTGACTTGATAAAGTCGTTTTCCCAGATTCGACCATCTGGGGGGCAAAAGGGAGAGGAAAAATTAGAAAAAATTAGGTATTTATAACTTAGGAGTGGGTGATCGGATCTTAATGAATTTTGATATTTAGAAGGACTTTGTTACTCAGAACTCTTATTTTAAATCTTGACCGGCATTAAGCCTCTTATTTTCCTTTTTAAATCAATCTATTGATTCATAGAATTTTGTTAGAGCTCATACCATATGATCTCTTGTCTCTTAGCTCTTCTCGCCTCGTCACATGTGCCATATGAGCTCTTAGCTCTTGTTTTTATTGTTTCAAAAAGTAGAGTTGTGAAATAGAGTCGTAAAACCCTAAAATTCACCAAACATTGTTTTTCCCTGATCGGCATGAAACTTTCAGGTTAAGTAAATTGGGCAATGGGAACGTTTACGAAAATAATAAATTTTGGAAAAATATGTAGTTACATTTATTCTTGGGGCAAAAAATTCTTTTATCTATGGTGATTAGCTTTAATATTTTATATTAGGCCATGTAAAAACTTCAATTCGAGTTTCAGGGCCGAGAAAACCTAAATTAAGAAAAAAAGTCTACCTAAACAGCCTGAATCTAAATCCTTTTAATAAGACGGTGGATTAAAACAATTTTATTTGTAAGGGTGTCCACAAGACGGTAATTAGGATAATTCTAGGCCAGGGTTGTATCTAAAAGAAATACGTGGTACCTCCTATGATATTTATCAAACATGTGAATTGGTCTTAAAAACGCAGAAATAAAAAGAAATATAGTACTTGAGATTGTTGGCTAAAGCCAACGTGAGGCTAACTCCTTCTTCATTTCTTGGTACCCCCGAGCTAACAAAGATCCTGGACGGTTCAGTCCAATGGAAGATAAAGAAAACATGCAAATTTCTAATTCATATGAATAATAATCACCCTTCTTATCCACTGGAAATTATATTATTGCCAAAAATTTACTGCAAACAACAACTGTTGCTTTAAAATTTTTACTTTTAGAATAGAATTTTATCTACAGTTCAAATTGTAGTCTAACTCAAATCTTTACAAAAAAGCTGATGCTCTCTTAAAGTCGGTAAAAAATGTGAGGAAAACCTAGCAGTCCCTTTTAAAATTCACTGAAGTACTAGAAATGAGCCATTAATGCACAACGTTTAAACTAATCATTGGTGCAGAAGTAGCTGTAACTTAGCAAAGAGCAAACCACAGTCTATAGTACCCAAGAGTTGAAAAATGAGATTTGAAAAAACTGCCTGAGAAAAAATTACCATTTGACACTGATCCCGGAATGGTAACTATTTCGGTTACTGTTAAAAGTAAAAGAATATTAAAAAAAAACAACTTTATGGGGAATTCGAAAAAGGGCCTGTAGCCCCTTGAAAATGATGGCAGATCGTAATGAAAACTGCACCATTGGAATCAGCACGTTCGAGAACCATATATAAGAGAATTACAGTCATCCACCTTGAACAACAAGGAAAATAACTTTTTTGTAGGGTAGCACTGATGTATTTCCTTTTCTTTTTTTTTTTTGGTTTTTCTACCAGAGCTAGATAATTACCAGAATATCATAGAGACATGTTTAATGGCTTATTTAAAAGCTATTGCTCATACTTTTTTTTTTTTTTTTATAAATTCTACCATCTGGAAGTTCAATATGACACTAAAAAAGATACTTTTGGTTGTCATTTCTCAATTGAAAAAGCTGGGCATAAAATACAGAAGGGGACTATTTCCAAGCTATAAGGGGGATGTGGCAGCAACTTCCACCGAAACTCACTCAGACTTTCTTTTTTAGCGTATGAATAATGTGCTGGGAAGTGCTGGAAGAGGATTCCACGATGGAGCTCTCCTGGACAATTTTTAGCTAATTCTACTCACAATTTCCTCAAAACTCTTAAATTATTAACTCCTGTGATAACTCTTCAACCTTACAAAAAGTCTACAAGTACAACTCCTTCATAGTCCTAGAAAATAGTTGTCATTATTTGTTGTCAGAGATTTATGTATATTTGGAATACCATTCGCATTGTTGCATTTAGTTGCACCGGGAAAATAATCATGACTAAGAGCCTGAATTGAATGATCTGGACGATGAATGGGCCAGGCAGTGTTGAAACCAAGTGGCCCATTAAAAATAATCGAAACTTCTGTTTCAAAAGCAGGTATAATTCCATGAGATTCTACGATACGGAAACTTTACTTACGCTTTGAAAACCTTGAAAATCTTGTTTAAAAAATAGCTTCTCCTGGGATACCAAGGAAAACAATGTGCGATGGCAACTCTAGAAATTATTTCATAATGTGCAGTTCATTTTTGATATAGAAGAGTGTATGTTTTATTTCTTAACTTTGCATGGCTTTAAAAGTCTAAAACATATTTCAACCTTAATCCCCAATTTTTTTTTTAATCGGAATTTTTTCGAAATAAGGATTTACAGTATTATTTTACAAAAAGTTATGAGATATACGAAAATTTATTTAGGTTTCTGAAGAGAAAAAAGAAACTTCTGTCAATATTCAAAGTACAAACTTGTGCTGGTATTAAGTGGCCTATTAAGAATAATCGAAACTTATGTGTTTCGAAGTCAGGCTGTGCTGTATAATTTCACGAAAATTTGCAGTTCGTTTTTGATATAAAAGTGTATCAATTTATGAGAGATGGAAAATTTTGCTTATGCTTTGAAAATCTTGAAGATCTTGATTAAAAAATAGTTTCTTCTAGGATGCCAAGGAAATCGATGCGAGATGACAACTTTGGAAATTATTTCTTAGCGTGCAGTTCATTTTTGATATGTAAGAGTGCAGGTTTTTTTTTTACTTATCTTGCATGGCTTTAAACGTCTAAAATACATTTAATTTTAATCCCATTTTTTTTTAAATCGGAACTTTTTTTTTATCAAAATAATGATTTACTGTATTATTTGACATAAATTTATGAGAGATACGAAAATTTGCTAGTAAGGAGCAACATTAATTCTTAAAACGAACAGAAATTACTCCATATCACAAGTGTTGTAAACGAATGGTTGCACAGATTTCGGGTTGGAGGCTGGAAGTTCTAGTGCCCCTTTTAAGAATCAAAAGTAAATGATGAGCAGCCACCCCTGCCAAGCCTATCTTTCCCCAAAACAAAGTCGATACAAATTGAAAGATAGCTATTTTGACCACAATTATTGAAAGATTCACTAATTATGTCATTGGGGACGTGAACCTCCCCACGGTCCTCGGGACAAGGACAGTAAGTCAGGCAATACATATATTGTTTGGGAATAGTATATTTTATTGAGAAAAGTATGCATATTGGAACTTATTGTCGTAAAAGAAGAATAGCATTCAGGTGAGCCTTTCAGAGAATGTTGAGGGGAGTGTTTAACTAAATCCAAACACGGTATGTGTGTGTGGATTGTCAAATTAAATTGGAAATTTCAGAAAATAATAAGGGAGATGATCAGAATTGCAATATTTGCAAGCAACACTACTACTGCAGCTATCACTACTATTACTACCACACTGCTTCATTAAATTTTTTTTTTTTGGGTGGGGGGAAATTATTAAAAGATGCTATATGCATGTACAATGTCAAAAGAGCGTATATCAAGAATTGATTTTGGTATTAAGTTGGAACTTTCAGAACTTTTAGTTGGGACTTTAGTGAAAATAATCCCAATAGAAAAAAACTAGTAAAACAGGTGCCAAACCTAGAAAAACAAAATTAAACCTAGTAAAGCTCTGTGAAAAACTAGTAAACTTAGTGAAGTCTAGAATTTATATTTTGAACTTGTGAAGATAAAACTACTTGCCTGCTATTAGAAATTAGATATTGCAATAAAGTTAGATATGCAAGGGAAAATTTCAGAAACTTCAACATTCTCTATGCCGCTTATCTTGATTTCTACTTAGTCTGCGCCATTTTCTTATTGACAAAACTAGACAGAGAAGACAGTAGACAATCATCCGCAAAATCCTGTCTTGTATATAGAATAAGCTATTCTGTAATCCGTATTGAGACTCTTTATCTTTATTTACGTTATTTTTCGACGTGTAAATTTTTTGGATTCTGTAAAATTTTTGTCGTTGGTGAAAATCCTGTTGCTTTTATTATACGCAAATTAGCATTTCCAAAAGTTCGTTTACCTTTGACAATTGTCAGGTGTACCAATTGGAGGGGGAGGGAGATCCATAAAAACAGTAAAAGTATTTTACTTTTTCCCTTCCATAAACCTTCTGACATGTTGCTTTGAAAAGCTATGAAAATGAAGCTGAGAAAATTTAAAAAAATAAATGATTTGAACAGTGAATACGGCAAAATATGCAGTCATGGTAAAAAGGTCAACAAACTGTTGAATTCAGAGTCTTTCCCAAAGTTTTGCAAAAGGCTTATTAAATTTAAAGATTTCTGCGGTCAATCAGTGTTTTTACCCAATTTCACGCTCATCTTTCAACCGGCACAGAACATCAATTATCCACCCAGAATACAATAAAAATCAATGAAGAAACTAGCAGTGCATAGCATTGTATATAGCAATACAGTTGCAGTTTTACTATGCTCAAAACAACTATGCTCGGGAGAATTTAACTGTGTTTAGGAGTGTGTTAATCACTCCAATTGTAGCAGAAAATGGTAAGTTGAGATTCAGCATGAGGCTGAATTGGAGAAAAACACGTGTAATGGAAACTTTCAGCATCTACGATGGTTTTCGTCCACTTTTTTTACTTCCAATTTCTTTATGTCGGCTCTTGATAATCATTATTCTAAGACCCCAAAATTTTAAATTTGGTTGTTCCTTGTAGTTGAAAACAATGTATTGAAATCTAGTGTAAGTAGTGACGGCGTTGTAGATTTTACGAAGCCTATAAGGAGTATATCAAAGTTTCTAGCCCCTCAAGACGCAGGTACTATTGATTTTAATCTATTGCGCACGCCTGGTTGTTACATAACTGTTAGTTGTTTTCCTATGCAAATCTATTGAGGATGACGTAATTTTGCGTGTCAATGACATTTGTTATGTTAGAGCTTACGCGAGATTTGGTCCACTTACCCTTCCACTGACCGCAGTTTTGAAAAAGAGTTCAGTGCGTCAACATCGTGAATATTGATTTTGTTCTTAGCATAATTTTTGGTAATGGGTAAGAAAACCCAATATTAAGTAAAATAACAAGCAGTAAAATTATAATATAGCAGTAATAATAATAGCAGTAATAGTAATAGCAGTAATAATACTAGCAGTAATAGTAACAATAGTAATTAGCAGTAATAATAATAGCAGTAAAAATGACAAGGGGTTGTTGGCTAGCCCTTAAATCAGATCGGATGTTTTTAAGATATGTGACATCATTGAGGAAATTCAAGTTGAAAGAATCGTTATGTTCTGAAGTAAAAGAAAATATAATGCATATTCTGAGACTACAAGGTAGATTAAATGTATAAATGCATGTATAAACAAATATAAACAAATATATAAGCATGTATTAATGTAACACATAAATATAATTTACATAACTATACATTATTTATATATATATATATATATATATATATATATATATATATATATATATATATATATATATATATATATATATATATATATATATATATATATATATATATATATATATATAATACATAAATATATAATGTATAAATAAATATTGTTAAAAACAATTTGATTCAGCAGGTAAAGAAAAAGTGACATTGTTACAATTCTATTTTTTTAATAAAAATATTTAGAAATTGAAAAATGTTTTTCTTGTTAGGTATTTTAGTTAGTTATCTCTCCTCTCTCTAGGGAACCAACAGTTGACAATAGTGTACTTGAGGTAGAAAGAATCTTCATTCCTTTACTTTGTTAGTCTATATTAACCAGCGAGAGTGTCAGGATTAAAAAATGGATGGATTTGAGAAACAAAAAAATCATGCAGAGTCTTTCAAACAAAAATTCATGCATATTCTTTCAAAGAACGCTTGACAATATAAGAGATTTGTGTGAGAATTATGTGTCGCGGGCCAGATGCATTTGCTCAATTGATTTTCATGCTAATAGAGCAAAACAAATTGAAATTGTGGACTTACTTTTGAACATTATCAAGAAATTCTTTTAATATTCTCTCCAAACAGTTTATTGCATAGCAACAACAAATAAGTTGAAAAATCCCCACCAAATCGGTTTTGTTACGTCGCTCGATTACTCATTTCGAAACAAACAAAGAGATGTTCTAGACATGTCTACAGGGTTACAGGGGTAACCCTTAGAGAATTGTGCTATTGTTGATGACTGTGACGAAAAAGGTAGATCATACAATCCATTTAAATTACATAGAGGATACCTAGTGCAAATTAAAAATTGCAATTCCTATCTTGAAGATATTTGTGACTCTCACACTAGAGGTTTCCTATGCTTCATTTGTCACAATGGTAAATGTGATCAATAGGAAATTACTTACCCTGGTATGATTGGAAAAAAACGCTAAAGGTGATTTCTGTTTATTTTTCGGAGACTGGTATCGTCGTGGTTTTAAATTATTTTGGAAGGAAGAACATGGTCTGCACTTTGATTGCTGAAAACATGCTTTTATGATATCGCTGTGAAGACAATGGCACTATAATTACAAATACAGAAAATGATTCTTCATATAAGAATAGCGCGTGTGACATTACTACAAATAAGCAAATTGAAACATGTATTGTTCAGAAACATGTATGTTCATTTGTCATGGTAAATGTGATCAATAGGAAAATACTTACCCTGGTATGATTAGAAAAAACACTAAAGGTGATTTCTGTTTACTTTTAGGAGATTGGTATCGTCGTGGCCTTAAATTATTTTGGAAGGAAGAACATGGTCTGCACTTTGATTGCTGAAAAAACTTTTACGATATCGCTGTGAAGACAATGGCACTTTAATTACAGATACAGAAAATGATTCTTCATAGAAGAATATCGTGTGTGACATTACTACAAATAAGCAAATTGAAACATGTAAATTTTATAATATGAATATAAATAGTATCATTGACTTTACAAAGAGATATAATAAAAGTGAAGTTACATTGGATTTTGAAAAATGTGACCCTGACTTAGCATACCAAGTTCAGTACAAGTTGAATCCTGATGACTTAGCGCCACTTATCGTTTTCGAGAATCTCATATAAGTGGAGGAAGAAATATAAAACATGAAGACAGAGACTTTTATTCTAGATATGTATGTTGCATTAATAAAACAAATTCACAAATACACTTAAAACACTTTATTCTTAGGGCACTGACATGAATATTACACAGCTAGGAAAGGGTATTTTCGCTATAAAGTCGCTCAATCGCGGATTCTCTACATAAATGCTGAGAAATTCACTGTAAGTATACTGACGACATCCAAAAACAAAATATAGTAGTGCGTGAAAACCACAGCTTTTAGTTGATAAATCTTGTACTAGCATCCGACTTTGAGTAATAGAAACCCAACTTCGCTCAATGAAATTTTTGAAGTGGGGCGTGTAGAATAGACATGGTGGGCAACGGGCATCGAAAAATTCAACATTCATCGTAATTTGAAAGGTGCATAGCCAATAACCCGTATTTACAGTCAATGGGCTATTATCAAAAATAATAGTGCTTTTGCTATCAGAATATGTTCAGGGAAATCCCAGGTATACAATAGGTTTTGTATTTGGACATGTACAGATCTAAATTGAATATATTGATTATTGATTTGTGTTCAAGTCTAATAGAACACTGCCATCAGGGATAACTTCCCAATAGATTTCAAATTGATTTAGCGAGATTAATACTATACTCTCCGTCAGCGGTTTGGCAAAAGTACAGTGTAAATGTACAGTGCCTGTTCAGACAATACTCAAATCTTGAGTACCAGACACATCAAATAAAATGATACCATAGTTTTTTGAAAATATTTCATTGGTTATACCATTTTTAAACAGCTGCAAATCTTGATCTACGGATTGCATTATCAATCCGTATAGGGTCCTATAGGACCTATCAAAGATAAATTTCTGAGTGGAATTCCATTTATTATACATACAAAAGACAAAATTCAAACATTTCAAATTTATGCGAGGAACTTTTTCGTGGTACAATTGCACTTGAAGGAATTGGAAGGAATTTCACCATTGATAAATGAAGAGTTTGTGTAGATACTTGAACCCGTGGCAATATGTTGTTGACTCTTGATTGGGTGCAGAACGAGCATTTAGGTATTGGTTATACTAGCTTTTAATTTTTCAATTGCCCAAGTAACAGAACTAAGGACTTGTTGTTTCCTTACATAAAGTATCTCTGAAGTGAGAGAGACTGTAGTACCTTTCGCAAAAAATTGGACGGGATAAATTGTAACTTTATGTCAATCTTGACGTTAGGAGGTATCCACTGGGGTATATTCAAGATTTCATGATTTATTTTCTCAACCAAGGGTAATTCACTATTTGTCACTTCCATAAATTGGTAGTGTCAGTGTCCATTTTATGTTCATATCCAGTTGCTAAGTCACATAATATCGTATAGGACTTTTGAGTCATCAAAATGAATCGTATGTAACCTGTAAGGTTTGAAAGATTGTTGCTAGTGCTCACCAACGTTCCATTTATGTAGACACTTATTTTCTTAACAAATTTTGTAGCAATCAATTTTCATATGATAAGCCCAAAGCAACACCTAGTTTTTCATTTTTAGAATTTTTGACTGTCTCAAGCAAATCTATAAATTGGGAAGTCAAATCCATAAAATAGTTTTCACTGGAACAAATTTGAAAATGAACTTTCTCACAAAACGGCTGTTGCGGATTGATTTGTTCATAGTACCATGTTTAACACTCACATTCACATTTTCTGCATCGAAAAAATTTGATCTAACAATTTATTCTGATTTCGCTTCTGACCTGACTAGAGACTGATGAGTAAAGAAATATTCTTCGAACTTTTTAAACCTTTTTTTACTTTGTCTTGATTGCAGTCGCTCGTAAATGGATCGTGCGCTAAACCTGAGATTTTTAATACACTTTCTTTCAAATCAATCCCAAGGTTCCTGACGTATAGTGCAGAGGACGGAAAATCTGCCGCAACAGAAACAACATATTTTTTAGCCAGGGGTAGTATGGAGTGAAACAAATTAGCAAACCAATGACGTGCCAAAAACGTAACCTGACAGTGAAGAACGACACTTGTAATAGTTTCCTATTAGCCATCTCGTTGTTACAAGGGTCGAAAATGACATGTAATCGCAGCAAAACCTTTGTTATTACTAAAGGATCGTCCAATTCACTTCTTAATGTTAAAAACGTTCCAAATATGAAGTGTTTCCAGGAATATAATTATTGAAGGTGCGTTATATTTTAGTAGTGAATGTGTTCGTGAGTGGTTTTTTATTCCAGAACACGTAGGAGTGGGTTTGCTATTACCGGCTCTCGATCTCTCAACAAAGTATACATACAGATATATACAATCGTCTGATGGGATACCGTCGGGATAGTCGGTAAAAATTACATGTTACATCCCAATGATGGCTCCAGCACTTTTAACATTATTCTGTTTGAATCCTAGAGCATCTCTCAAATTATTGTTGACATGAATTATTTCATTCTCAATGGGGGAGCTAATTTAAATCCTACCATGTTCCGTTGAATAGTTAACGTGGAATGCATCATTCTCACAAGCAAATGTTCTTCTAAATATTGCTCAAGACAAGTCATTCATGCTACTTAATTCTTGTATTTTAGGGTGAGATGTGCGTAGAAATCAGAGTTAAGTAATTTTGTCCATTCCTCTTCCTCATCATACACTGGCCAATCAGTTGGTCTAACTTTCATGTTAAATGTACGACCTTTTCTCAAGATCTTATATGTATTTTTGAGAATAGATTAAACAAGAGCAACTTCGTACTTTCAACCGAGTTTAATAGTGGAGGGGGGCAGTTTTGTCTCAGAATCGTATATTTTATTCTAATCATCGTACAGGGGGTCAAAGACATTGGACATGAATGTCACATAGATATCACTAGTCATTTTGGACATCTTCAGCGGCAGTCCAAGAATCAAAGAATTTTATCCTAGCCAACTAATAATCAATTGTCTTTTATCCCTGTAAGATCGACTCTTTAATACCTTTTCAATCTGATATATTCTGTTGGTTTTTACTTTTTGCAATTCGTATTTATAAACATTATCTAGAATCTTTTCATCTTTCATATCACGTAGACGATACGTTACAGGCTTAGCATATAAGACTTTTGACACTTTAAAAAGTCAGTAGATCATAAGTGATCCACCTTTTCAAAACAATTACTAGTTCAATTTATTCAAACTGTATCACTAATTTCGAATTTCTTCTATTTCCTTTCCTTTTATTGGAATATTGTTTAAGAAAAATGTCAATCGCATCATGATATCGCCAATGAACTTCCAGGAGACTAAGATTAGATAGGGATTGATAATGATGTTGATTATAAATCAAACATGATTTTAGCTAAATCTTGACTAAAAGGAGCATTTTTTTCAATGCATTATATCTTGAGATCAAAAGTCAAATAGTTCCTATCAATCTTTCAGCCAATGCCGCCTTTATTGGCCTATGACTATGAAAGGGTGTTTTACTATATTTCAATAAATAATTTATGCATATGGATTAGCAAGTTCACTAAAACGATTAGTTTGAATTTTCTTATAACAATTTTGTTCAAAGATGAATTCAAGAGCTTTAACAACTTCCCTACCTCTCTTTGACTGCAATGGGACGGCATTTGCATAGTGGCTAAATTCACTGACTGCCTGTAAATTATACTTGTATGGACTATTGTGACGCTTTTGAACCTCGTCTAGAGTCAAAGAATATGCTTGAAATATAGTCAATGGGAAAAAGGCTTTATTTTCTCGATAATGACTTCCGCTAACTCTATGATTCCAACGAAAAGTGTTACTTGGTTCACTGTGAATACTCAATCACTAGTTTCGTTTTAAGTTCAGTGACATCAGCAAGTGTTGTGGGGGAGCTTCATCTCCCCGCTTCACCAATATTTTCATAAAAATGCTTCAAAACTTGAGCCATTTTGAACATAAATGCGTAGTGGAGTGTCCACTACCCTTTTTATACTAACAGGTGATACACTGATGTTAAGACGTCTTCGCTTGGTGTTTTTTAATAGCGAATCATCATCACCACTTGGTCTTCTAGTATTTTTCGAAAATTATTTGAAATCATCTTTTGGTATTTGGCTGTATTCCTTTATTCGATTTAAAACATGTTATTGCCAATAACACTTTTTGGGAAGTTTGATGAGTTTAAAATTTCTACAAATGACTGTTTAATAATTCAAGTCTTTGACAATTTTCAATCAAATCAATTAGATTGTAGGTCTTGCAGATGATATAACCTTATCCTTTTTACCACCAATTTGTACATATTCAATTTCACCTAGATAGACTAAGAGTCTTTTACATTGCTGACAGTTCAATTGAGGTAATAAGTCTTTAACACTTGATAAAACTTTAGAAAATGAAAGATCTTCTTCCTGTTTTGGTAGTGGTGGTGTTGAATTTTTAGTATCGTTTCGTCTACGTGACATGAAAGATTCTTGGTGGCTCTTATGAGTTTGAACTGCAATAAGTTAGAAACAATGGAATGTATCAGATTGGAAAGGTATTAAAAAGTCGAACACACAGGGGTAAGAGACATAGGTGAGACAGGTCAAGAGTCTTTTACAGTGCTTACGATAATATTGAAATAATAAGTCTGCAACACTTGCTAAAACTTCAGACAATGAAAAATCCTCTTCTTGTTTTGGTTGTGGTGGTGTTGAATTTGTGTATCCTATCGTCTAAGTGATATGAAATACTGAAGAGATTATTGGTGGTTTTTGCAAATGTGAATTGCAAAACTTTAAAAACAATGGAATGTATCAGATTGAAAAGGTACCAAAGAGTCAAACTCACAGGGGTAAGAGACAGTAGTGAGATAGGTCAAGAGTCTTTTACATTGCTTACGATATAATTAAGGTAATAAGTCTGCAACAGTTGCTGACATTTTGGCAATGTCAAATCTTCTTCTTATTTTGGTTTTGGTGATGTTGAATTTTGAGGTGGGATACGATCTATGACAATTTCTTTGAGCAGTCTTTCGGGGTAGGATTTACGCCCGTTGACTTACCATAGGGCATCTTTAAGCAAAATTAATTTTTCATCGACGGCAATTGCTGAATTGTTAATAAATTTACTAAGATTGTCTTCAAAGTGCTCTTTTGGTAAAAGGGCTACTTCTATTGGTGTCAGCTTGAAGTGCTTGTGTAAATGTGCACAATAAATGTGTCAAAAATTGCAGCATTTTTATTATCATTAATAGTAATCATTAATATCATCATCATAATATTATCATTAATTTTATTATAATTTTATTATCATTAATAAAACTCCTTTCAGATCGTTTCTTTGTGGGCCATCAATGTTTGGCAAAACGACAATTTCAATGAAATTATTCAAAGTCTTTGACCTATCTCCCTGAAAGTGAACAAATACAAATAGATGGTAAACACAATGAGGTTATAATCCATGACAAGTCCTATAATATAACTGATTTGATATCAGATTTGATTGCAAATCGTAAAAGACTTGAATCATTTGAGAGTCATTTGTTAAAATTTTTAAACTCATCAAATTTCCCAAAAAGTTATTTGGCAATGAACATATTATAAACCAAACAAAGGAATATGGTTAAACCCCAATGGTGATTTTAAATAGATTTTGGAAAATACTAGAGGACCAAGCGGTGATGTTGATTCAATATTAAAAAGTACCAAGTAAAAGTGTCTTAATATCAGTGCATCATAAGTTAGTATGTAATTAGGTTGTGGATACTTCTCTACGCGTTTACGTTTGAAATGGTTCAAGTTTTGAAACTTGTTTATGAGAATATTGGTAAAGAAAGAAGTTTAAGCTCTTCAACCCTACTTGTTGAAGTCACTGGACTTCAAAAAAAGCTAGCGAGAGAGTATTTACAGAGTGAACTAAGTTACACTCTTCATCGAAATAATAGAGTTCGCAGTAGTCATTACCAAAAAACTAAAATCCTTTTCCCATTGCATTACAAGCAGATCTTTTGAGTCTAGATGAGGTTCAAAAGCATAACAAATGTCCATACAAGTATATTTTACTTTAAATCAGTGTTTTTATTCGCTATGCATACGCCGTTTCATTGCAATCAAAGAGAGGTTATGAGGTTGCTAAGGCCTTTGAATTCACCTTTGAGCAAGATTGTTATAGGAAAATTTGAACGGATCTAGGTAATGAGTTTAATAATGATTGATATAAAATCACGTTGATTTATAATCAACGTCATCATCGATCCCTGTCCAATCCTAGTCCTCTGCAAGTTCGTCGGGGAAATTATGATACACTCGACATTTTGTTTTAAACAATTATCGATAATGAAACTACAGTATCTACCAGTGGACAATAAAAAAGGTCATTAGTTCCCATGGCAACACTGAAGAAACTTCAAGTAAGCAGATATTTATTTTCCGTCCTAGGTAATTCAAAACCACGGCTTATGAAGGCTATACTCAAATATGCATTCGATTAAGAGTCTATTAGCCTGCTATCAGAGCTTTGTTTAAATTTAACTGAAGGCAATATTCAACTTCAAGAAGTAGCTAAGCAACAGAAAAAGCAACATCGTTCCCTTGTACGTGTCCTAGAAAACAAAAATAAGGGAAAGTATTTTAAAAGAAAACGTCTTCTTCAAGTGCGTGGTAGCTTTTTATCTCTGTTACTACCAATATTTTTAAGACTTGTAAACAATTTGAAGAAAATCTTAGTAAATTTATTATCAATGAGACAATTGCACACGATGAAAAATTACTTTTGCTTCTTCGATGAGTGGACAGGCAAAAACCTCATCGCGAAAGACCGTTCAAAGTAATTGCCATTCTTAGTATCCCACCACAAAATCAAAACAAACATAATAAAAACAATAATAAGATTTGTCATTGTCTGAAGTCTTAGCCAATTTTGTAGACTTATTACCTCAATCGTATTGTGAGCGATATAAAAGACTTGGAACATACGATGTTAGTAAAGCATTTGATTCGTTGTTGCATCCCCAAGCAATGAATGAGCTTTTGAAACGTGGTGTATCGCTAGACTTAGTTAGACCTCTTTTGTACATGTACCGCCATATGAAAGCAAAAATACGTATACCTGGAAGCAAATTGCTGACTGATGATATACCAATTAATGTCGGGGTTAAACAGGGTGCGGTTACTTCTCCCAGGGTTTATGATAATGCAACACTTCCAGCTCAGTGCCGACTTTCTTCGTGCTGTATATATATAAAGGTACTGATTTGTCGATATTATGTTATGCGGACGACGTTTTTAATATTAATAGGACTATCAGTGGGCTAGAAAAATGTTTTTAGAAATATGTAAAATCTACAGTGATATTGGACTTTCCCTAGAGGCTGAAAAATGTGATGTTTTGAATTTTAATGAAATAGATACGACTAGATCAGATAATATATTTATAGATCTGGGTGGTACAGGAGTAAAGACTTGTGTTAAGTTGAAATATCTTGGCCTTCCTATTGGAAAAAATCTGAAGAAAAATAGGCTGTTGATGCTAGAAAGTATGGAAACAAAAATCCGTTGTGCATATGGTACACTTGCTAGTTCTCAGTTTCATTTGAATAGAGCCCATATTGTGACGATTCAAAATAGTGTCGTCCTGCCACATATTCTTTATTTAGTACCGTTTTACCCTATATTTAGTGAATCTGACCACCTTAGAACGAAACATGTTTTCTTCAAATTTTTAGAGTTTCTGGTGCGAGTTCCTCCGTGGAACCACAACTCCTGTTTGATGAAAAAATATAGCTCGTCAGACCCCTGTGCTAAGTTAGCTGAGCTGAATGTACACATGTGCCATAAGCAAACCGGCCATGAATGGCAAAATGCTGTTTTTTTACTTGGAATTATTTTTGTTTGTATTTTAGAATGTAATTACGATATTTTGTTTATTTCTTATTTTTTACTTTTTTTTAATGTACTCCATTACTTCCTTATTTTGTATGATGGGTTATAAATAAATACATACATACATACCTACATATCGTGGCTGTACTTACAGTGAGTTTCTTAGCATTTATGTAGACAATCTTCGATTAAACCACTTAATAGTAGAAAATACCCTTTCCTACCTGTATAATATTGATTTTAATGTCCTAAGAATAATGTGTTTTAGGAATGTTTCTGAATTTGTTTATTAATAAAACATATATATGTACAAAAAAGTCTGTTTTCATCCTTTAGATTTTTCCTTCCACGGATAGGTGATCATCGACAACGGTAAGTGGTGGTAGATCGTCAGGATTCAACTTCTACCGATCTTGGCACCATACAATGTAACTTCACTTTTATTATATCTCTTTGTAAAGTTAATGGTACTATTTTGATCCATATTATAAAATTCACATGTTTCAATTTTCTTATTTGAAGCATTGTCACACAAGATTTTTTTACATGAAAAATCACTTTCATCATTCATGATTCACAAAAATCACTTCATGATTTGAAAAATCACTGTAACAGCCAAATTAAAATAATAAGGTTTATAATCATAGTAACCATTATCTTCACATCTATGCCGTAAAAAACTGACTCTCTTGCTCTCAGAACAATTTAAACCACGAGGATTCCATTCTTTTGAAAATAAATAAAAATCACGTTGAGGTTGTTTTCAATCATACCAGATCCGGAATATGTTTTGATTAGTATGCCCATAAATTGAGTAAATGCATCTTGTCCTTGGCGTACAAGTCTCATAAAGTAATCAAAACTGGAGACGTATCTTTCATTAAATCGTCAAGCATTCTTTGAGAGGCTATTTCCTTTACAGTGATAACTCTTGAAAATGTTCATTTAGATTCAAACATTTTTCCAAAATCACAAGATTCCGCATCATTTTTTGTTTCTCAAATCCACCCTTTTTTGAAAGCCTGACAGCCTTTTCTGGTGATTGGAGACTTACAAAGCTTAACAATGAAGATTCTTCCTACATTGAGTACCCTCTCGTCACTTATTGGTTCCCTAGAGAGGGGAGCAGTAACCAACTAAAATATCTAACAATAAAAACATTTTTCATGTTTCGAAAGTTTTTTATTTAAAAAAATAATGGAAGCGTAACAATGTCATTCTTTCTTTGAATGCTGAATCAAATCGTTATCTTCACTAATGCATTGAATCTGTCTTGTAGTCTCTGTTTATGCATTATGTTCACTTTGGCTGCAATACATAACTGTTCTCCCAACTGTAATTTGATCAATGATATCGTACATATCGCAAAAGTCTCACCCCCCTAAAGGAATAGCCGATGACTCCTTGATTTTTCTACTGCAACTTTCGGTACCCTTGGTTTCATTTCACTGCTGTTAGCACCCAAAGAGTAAAAACATACTAAAAACATGCTAAGAACAAAATCAATATTCACGATGGATACACACTGAACTCTTTTATAATACTGAGGAAAGTGGACCAAATCTTTGTTTTGTTTTCTTAGAATAAGCTCTAACAAAACAAGTGTCGTTGACACGTGAAATGACGTCATCCTTGTTAAATTTGCATGGATAAACAATTAAGTAGTAAAAAGAAGAAATGACTGTGGTTTGATTTTTTGATTTACGGTATCGGCCTCTTCACAGGAAAGACAATCGGCACTGAAATCTGGCTGCAAACAAAAAATATACCCATTTAGTTATTTACACTGTCTATTTGAAGATTTATCTGCAGCTACGAAGATAACTCGTCCCATTTTGGATGAACCTTGTGTGTCCTGGCAAAACCCGTGATAAGCCCCTTTTTGGAATTATCAGGCAAAAGGGAACTCAATCTAATAGTTTTTTTGCACCGAAATCTAGTAGAAGCTAAGTCGTCAGATTTGGCTAGTCCTAACCATAACGTATTTGCAGACAAATGGTGTTAAAACGAAAGTCTTGTGAGAGAGCTCCAGTAGAAGTCATTTTGCACATATGCATGTTAAAAGTTCTACATTTTTTGTCAATTCCAATTCACATCTTTTGACGAATTTTAATGTACAATTAGAATTGAGGATTACTTTAAAAAGAATCAAAGACTAAGGAAATCGTTCAATAAGTTCATTCTATTTGTTGCAAGGAGAACTTCATGCCTATATTTAGCAGTAGCTCTACTTCAATATAATTTCTTACGAAGCGAGGAAACACCTCACATGGTTATTATTAAATATCAGTAGAATGTTTGATTTGAAATTCTAGCGTTATTGAATTATTTTTGAAAACAGTGACAAGTATAGAAATATGTGGAATAGGGGATTTCCCATGTATAACTCCTTTACATAGTTGATATTAAATATCAATGGTTAACGTTCAATTTTGTAAAGGACACACCAAAGCTACATACCCTATTTTCACCTCGTATGGTGTGCTCACTCTCTGCGCAGGATATCTAAATTGGTCTAAACTGAGCGAAGAGCAGCAAGAAGCAACGTAAACTGAAATGGAGTTTGTAATATTTTGAGCTCCTGTAAATGTCCAGATACTTATCATTGCGTCTTACCAGCCTATATTTGGCTTTCTATTACACTAACGTCACCCCAGAGTAAAAAGAATCACCTCTCAGAAAACACCCTAAGTTTTCGCTTGCCCCCTACCCATCTTAGACCTTAAACTACTGACTAATTCTTAAGAAATAGAAATAGTATTGACACCATGTGACTGAAATTTTCTGAAAAATATTGCAACATATCACTCATTATATGACAAGTCTTATTAATCTATTAGAATATAGTTCAACTTTTTAAACGGAAATAGGATCTGTCGGTATCATTGTTATCGACAATCTTCAAAGTTTCATTCTACCTGAATCCAGATAAACGCCAGATATTGTGAATTACTATTCTATTTGGTTTTCATAACTTTTGCCTTATGGATTATATAAAATTCAATTTATTCCAAAAAATATGGCACTCAATATTGATTACCAAACAGTATCAAACAGTTCGTGGTAAAGAACTGTAGTAAGGAGCGACCCGGCTCAATAGTAACCAAAACTCTAAAAAATTGAATTTTGGTACCAATAGCTACATCAAAAGAATTGCATTTTTAAGCTAATTTTAAATATATAAGTTTCATCAAGTTTAGTCTTACCCATCAAAAATTACGAGCCTGAGAAAATTTGCGTTATTTTAGAAAATAGGGGGAAACCCCCCTAAAAGACATAGAATCTTAACGAAAATCAACCATCAGATTCAGCGTATTAGAGAACCCTACTGTAGAAGTTTCAAGCTCCTATCTACAAAATTATGGAATTTTATTTTTTTGCCAGAAGGCAGATCACGGATGCGTGTTTATTTGTTTTTATTTTCCAGGGGTGATCGTATCGACCCAGTTGTCCTATAATGTTGCCAGGGGGCTCATTCTAACGGAAATGAAAAGTTCTAGTGCCCTTTTTGAGTGACCAAAAAGATTAGAGGGCACCTAGGCCCCCTCCCATGCTAATTATTTTCCCAAAGTCAACGGATCAAAATTCTGAGATAGCCATTCTATTCAGCGTAGTCGAAAAACCTTATAACTATAACTTACTCCCCCACAGTCCCCGTGGCAGGGGTTAAAAGTTCAAAACTTTGACCAGTCAAACAGTTCGTGGTAACGAACTGTAGTAAGGAGCGACCCGGCTCAATAGTAACCAAAACTCTAAAAAATTGAATTTTGATATCGCATTTTAATGCTGATTTTAAATATATAAGTTTCATCAAGTTTAATCTTACCCATAAAAAGTTACGAGCCTGAGAAAATCTGCCTTATTTTGGAAAATAGGGGGAAACACCCCCTAAAAGTCGTAGGATCTTAACGAAATTGACACCATCAGATTCAGCGTATCAGAGAACCCTATTGTAGAAGTTTCATGCTCCTATCTACAAAAATGTGGAATTTTGTATTTTTTGCCAGAAGACAAATCACGGGTGCGTGTTTATTTGTTTGTTTTTTTTCCCCAGGGGTAATCGTATCGACCACATGGTCCTAGAATGTTGCAAGAGGGCTCATTCTAACGGAAATGAAAAGTTCTAGTGCCCTTTTTAAGTGACCAAAAAAATTGGAGGGCATCTAGGCCCCCTCCCACGCTCAATTTTTTCCCAAAGTCACCAGGTCAAAATTTTGAGATAGCCATTTTGTTCAACATAGTCGAAAACCGTAATAACTATGTCTTTTGGGATGACTTACTCCCCCACAATCCCTGGGGGAGGGGCTGCAAGTTACAAACTCTGACCTGTGTTTACATATAGTAATGGTTATTGGGAAGTGTACAGACGTTTTCAGGGGGATTTTATTTTGTTTGGGGGTGGGGATGAGGAGAGGAGGCTATGTTGGAGGATCTTTCCTTGGAGGAATCTGTCATGGGGGAAGAAAAATTCAATGAAAAGGGTGCAGGATTCTCTAGCATTACTATAAGAAAACAATGAAAAATAATAAAAACGTTTTTTTC
Source organism: Artemia franciscana (assembly GCF_032884065.1). Taxonomy (NCBI): domain Eukaryota; kingdom Metazoa; phylum Arthropoda; class Branchiopoda; order Anostraca; family Artemiidae; genus Artemia; species Artemia franciscana. Next base: position 40,618,512 of record NC_088863.1, on the reverse strand, counting down.
AAATGAAGAAGAGGTAGCATTGAAACTTAAAACGAACAGAGATTATTACGCATATGAGGGGTTCTAAAAATACTCTAGCATAAAGAGCGAGGTATTTAGGAGGAGATAAATACCTTGCTCTTTATGCTAAAGTATTTTTAGTAATTTCAACTATTTATTCTACGGCCTTTCTGATTCAGGGGTCATTCTCAGAGAATTGGGACAAAACTTACAATTTAGTGTAAAGAACGAGGTATTAACGAGGGTAAAAACCCCCTCATATACATAATAAAAATATAAGGTTATGAAAGTTTGTTACGTAAGTTAATTCTTAAGTTACGTATATTTTTTACTAATAAAAACGTTCGTTAAAAATTAAAAGTTCTAGTTGCCTTTTTAAGTAACCGAAAAATTGGAAGGCAACTAGGCCTCCTTCTCCACCCCTTATTTCTCAAAATCGTCTGATCAAAACTAAGAGAAAGCCATTTAGCCAAAAAAAGAATTAATATATAAATTTCATTTTAATAATTTATGTGCGGAGAGCCAAAACCAAACATGCATTAATTCAAAAACGTTCAGAAATTAAATAAAAGAAACAAAATTTTTTTAGCTGAAAGTAAGGAGCGACATTAAAACTTAAAACGAACAGAAATTACTACGTATATGAAATGGGTTGTCCCCTCCGCAATCCCTCGCTCTTTACGATAAAGTTCGACTCTTTGCCACAATTCTACTTTTTAAAACAATTAAAGCTTTAGCGTAAAGAGCGAGGGATTGCGGAGGGGACAACTCATTTCATATACGTAGTAATTTCTGTTCGTTTTAAGTTTTAATGTCGCTCCTTACTTTCAGCTAAAAAAATTTGTTTTTTTTTTATTTAATGCTTACATATAGTAATGGTTATTGGGAAGTGTACAGGCGTTTTCAGGGGGATTCTTTGGTTGGAGGCAGGAGTTGAGAAGAGGGGGATAAGCGGAGGGAACTTTTTCATCAAGGAATTTGTCATGGGGGAAGAAAATTTCCATGAAGAGAGCGCAGGATTTACTAGCATTACTTAAAAAAACAATTAAAAAATAAATATGAAAAAGTTCTTTTTTCAGCTGGAAGTAAGCAGCAGCATTAAAACTTAAAACGAACAGAAATTATTACCCATATGAGGGGCTCACCTCCTCCTAATACCTCGCTCTTTACGCTAAAGTATTTTTATTAATTTCAACTATTTATTCTGCGGCTTTTGTGATTCAGGGGTCATTCTTAATGAATTGGGACAAAATTTAAGCTTTAGTGTAAAGAGCGAGGTACTGACGAGGGGGCGGACCCCCTCATATATGTAATAAAAACATGAGAATACAAAAGTTATTTACGTAAGCTAATTTATAAGTTACGTATATCTTTTACTTATAAAAAGATTCGTAAAAAATTAAAAGTTCTAGTTGCCTTTTTAATTAACCGAAAATCGGAGGGCAACTAGGCTTCCTCCCCCGCTCTTTTTTTCTCGATCAAAATTATGAGAAAGTCATTTAGCCAAAAAAAAAAAAATACAAATTTCCTTTTAATTATTCCTCTGCGGAGATCCAAACATGCATTGATTCAAAAACGTTCAGAAACTAAATTAAAAAAAACAAGTTCTTTAAATGAAAGTAAGGAGCGACATTAAAACTTCAAACGAACAGAAATTAATCCGTATATGAAAGGGACTTTTCCTTCTCAACGCCCCGCTCTTTACGCTAAAGGTTTTTACTGTTTTAAAATGTAGAGTTAAGAGAAAGAGTCAAACTTTAGCGTAAAGAGCAGGGCGTTGAGAAGGAAAAGCCCTTTTCATATACGGAGCAATTTCTGTTCGTTTTAAGTTTTAATGTCACTCCTTACTTTCATTTAAAAAAATTGTTTTTTTTTTATTTAATAACTCTAAATCAAAATTGTTTCAGCCGTCTTAGCAAAGTGCTTGGCGCGCTGAAATTGCAATCATATGTTCTTGGGGGCAGATGTCTTGGGGACATGAGGGCAGGTTCGAGTCTCGGTATCGCTGATTATTTGGTTTGGGACGGAGGTCAGAGGTATTACTCTTTAATCTCAGTGAGAGTAAACGTAGCTCCAAATGAGTAACTGGAAAATCTGGAAGGAAAAGATGGAAGGTGTCGGATAATTTGCAACAAAGCATGCATTTTACTCCCAGCTGAAGGAAGAGAATCAGAAAATCGGCAACTGCTCTTCACGAACCATTGGTATGATTCCAAAAAGTTTTTTCGTTTCAGTCATGATACCAAAGAAAGCTATCCATTTATTTGTAAGACGTAATGATACTCCTTAAAACTCAAACCACGTAGCATTCAAGTTTGATGCTTGTTAAATGATTAAATCAGTGCTGAAGAAGCATTTAGATATGTAAAACAAAATATAAATTTTGAGTCGTTCCTTAGCAACTAATCTGTGACTTATTTTTAAACGATGTTTGCCAGCTAAAAATTTATTTGCTCCTAGATATTAATATTTGCTCATCACCGGTTGCAGTCTAAGACAAATATTGCCCAATTCCAAAATTTACCTCGCTTTTGGGATATGATAGGGAAACTCAATAAATTTGATACTCAGAATAAACGGGAAAGCAGGTTTTTTTTTTATAATTTAGGGAATACTTGGACTTCTTAACAAAATGTTTGTTTATTTTTAAGTATTTCATTGACTATGTTCAGTGAACTTTTTAGCTTAGTCTAACATCGTAAACCAGATGTGTTGCATAAATATGTTACCGCGAATGTCCGAAATCTGGTTAGTGTCGACACTCACTGGTGAATGTTCGAAATTCCTTTTTCTCCATTTGGATTCAATTAGCTTTGCGAGTCAGCCTTTTTACTTTTATGCAAGCTATGATGGCAAAAGTTAAAGTTAAATTAGGTTAGATTATGTTAGTTTAGGTCAAATCATCTAGATTATGTTAAATTTTGGTCTAAATATCAGAAATGGGTTAAAAACCTAAGCTAACATCACCTCACCTAACCAAACGTAATCTTTTCGAACCTAACCTCTCATCATCAAGCCATGCATTAAATTGAAAACGTTGACTGGCAACACTGGCTAAATTCAAGGAGAAAAAAAAAAGGTATTTTGGACATTTACCAATTTGTGGATATTACCAGTAACATATACCGTGTTATATATATATATATATATATATATATATATATATATATATATATATATATATATATATATATATATATATATATATATGTGTGTATATATATATATATATATATATATATATATATATATATATATATATATATATATATATATATATATATATATATTGACTGGCAACACTGGCTAAATTCAAGGAAAAAAAAAGGTATATTGGACCAATTTGTGGATATTACCAGTAACATATACCGTGTTATATATATATATATATATATATATATATATATATATATATATATATATATATATATATATATATATATATATATATATATATATATATATATATAAATTGGATGTCTTTCTGGTTTTCTGTATGTCTTATATGTATTACTACACTGTCGATCCGATTACAACTAAACGTTGCTGAGTATACTCTTGTGAGGGTTTTAGGTGCATTTTTTTTCAGTTCAACGTTGTAGTCTTAACAATTAACGGTTACTCTGCTTCCTAGAATTGTCCAAACATTTCTAGGAGCTCAAGGGCCCTTAAATTCCTTTACAAATTTGATGAGTACCAAATTCATTAGGTTCCTAGTACAAAAAGTAGATTTTTTTCTGGTTAAAGAAATAGAGACTCATTGAATTTTTAGTTATAAAACTTTTGATAGTGGTGAGCTGTCACTGGATTTAATCTTCTCAAAAAAATAGCCGATGAGCACGTCGTATCATAGCTTTAAAGAGCTAATGTTAATCACAAGTTCGACCGCGCAACTATTAATTAAATTTTGAAGCTACTTTAAATAATCAATTTTTCAAGGAATAACCTTAAACGAAGTTTAAATCTCATTTATAGCTATAATATTTTGACGGAGAAAAATTTGTCAGGCATGTATATACCTTTGAGTTCCGGCTGGTGTTGGAGTCAAAAGAGGTTGGCTTAATGATGAATTGTCTCTGATTGTTCTATTTGTTGCAGGTCGAATCTGAATGTCAATTAGGGTGTCATCTTTTCCTCCGTCTTCCTGATTATTCCCATCTTCGTTTCGCCGGAATCGTCTCTGCAAAATATGTAAATATGAATCTTTTATATGTCAAATTTGCTTTGATGGTTTCGATTATAAAGTTACACAATTGATACTGGGCTCTAACTGTGTGGCCTTAAGCTATTAAAAAAAAAAAAAAAAAAATCAAGCTTTGAGAAGCGAATGTTCTAAATACTAAAGTCATATTCTGGTAAATATCAGAATTTGTTTTGATGGCTGGATTTCATGCTACTTGAAAAAAGAGAATCCTTTATCTGGCCTTTTATTTGTTCCTGTTTAAAAGTTGTCTCCTGGGTTCGGATAGTTAATTTAAAAAAAAAAGTTAATAAACCCAGTTGTTTAATTGGCCATTGCTAAGTTTTGATGGTTTTTGTTGATTTATAATGAAATCCAATAGAATTGTTCCAGTTTGGTTGCCTCTAAACCTTTTGAAATAGAGTTGAGTAATTGAAGAAAGGGATACCAGGTATAACTTTCAAAGAAATAAGATTTTCCATAATTTTTTTTTAATTTTACAATTATTTCTCTAGTATTACCAAGGCCTCTCTCAAGGTAAATTCACAATCAAAACTACTTCAACTGTAGCATTGCCCAATAAAACTAAACTACAAACATATCTTTCCGACAAAAAAGAACAAATTTATAATAATATTATAATAATTTATGAGCTTGCCACATATAATTTGGGTTTTAGCACTACCTCAAACCTTGGCAAATCTAGAACGTCGTTTGGGCTTTAGTGAAAACTAAATAGATTTCTCAAATTAAACTTTTGCCGAAAAAAAAGATTTTTGTATTAATCATAATCGAATGAATTAACAGAAATAAACAGAGATGAAAACAAAACGCTTTTCAAAATAGTAGCTATATCAATTATTTCAAGTTGTCTAGCCTAGCTATTTATATTGATATTTTTTTCTGAAAACTTGATTGGGACATGCCTTAACAGGTCACTTCTCATCAATCGATGCTTCTAGGAATTTTATACCAATTTTGAATGATATTAGACGGGCCAAGAGGTGCAAGAAAAGTAGTATGTGTACACAGGTAGTGATAGAGGGTATTAGACATATCAAAAAAATCAGATGCAATTTAGTTTTAAAAGTTGTTGTTAAAGAAGGTTTAGGCAGCTCTTAAGGGCCATGGTTTGTAAAAAAAAACTCGCAACGTGAAGTTTTCGGCGTATTTAAATTTCAAGTTTTGAAATATCAAAACATGTTTTTTTTAAAAGGGTTGAAAGTCATTTCAAAACCAGTCATTAAATTAATAAGCAGATTTAAGAATTTACCTTACCAACTGTGTGAATCATGTGATCTATATATGATAGTGTAGGTGTTGATTTGCTTAAGTAACACTGAATAGTATAAAAGGAGTGCAAACTTTTTGTGACGTATAAAGCTTTGGGTGTGCATCCCATGCCAATAAGAAAAAGCCCTTCAGTAGCTATGTTTCTACTATATGTAAATTCTGCGTTGTCGAATGCAGTATATTAGATTTAAAACAGTATACTTTCATATACCAAGTACGATTTTATGCTTACATTTTATTTTATGCAGAAATACAGGAATAGCGTCCGAAAATCAAACCTTTAATACCATAGCAGAAATGCAGCTTACCAAACTAGACCCTATACAACCATTCCAACGGTTCGTGGTAACGAAATGTAGTAAGTTGTAGTAAGGAGCGACCCGGCTCAATAGCAACCAAACCTCTAAAAAATGGAGTTTTGATGCCAATAGTTACATCAAAAGAATTGCATTTTAATGCTGATTAGATAGATAAGTTTCATCAAGTTTAGTCTGACCCATCAAAGGTTACGAGCCTGAGAAAATTTGTCTTGTTCTAGAAAACAGGGGGATACATCCCCTAAAAGCCAAAGAATCTTAACAAAAATAATACTATCAGATTCAGCGTATCACAGAACCCTACTGTAGATGTTTCAAGCTATTATCTGCAAAAATGTGGAATTTTGTATTTTTTGCCAGAAGACAGGTCACATATGCGTGTTTATTTGTTTTTTTTATATGTTTTTCTCCATGGGTGACCGTGTCAACCCAGTAGTCTTAGAGTGTCGGAAGAGGGCTCATTCTAACGGAAAATTAAAGTTCTACTGCCCTAATTCAAGCGACAAAAAAAATTGGAGCGCACCTTGTCCCCCTCCCACGCACATTTTCCCCCCAAAGTCATCGGATCAAAATTTTGAGATGGCCATTCTTTTCAGCGTAGTCGAAAACCAAATTACTATGTCTTTGGGGACGACTTAATCCCCCACAGTCCTCGTAGGAGGGGCTGCAAGTCACAAACTTTGACCATTGTTTACATATAGTAATGGTTATTATGAAGCGTACATACGTTTTCAGAGTGACTTTCTCGTGTTGGGGTGGGTTGGGGAAGGGGGTTACGTGGGAGGATCTTTCCATGGAAGAATTTATCATGAGAGAAGAGAATTTCCATGGGAGGGGCAGAATTTTCTAGCACGAAAAAAAACAATGAGAAAATAAATAATTTTTTTTCAACTGGAAGTATCACCAATATTCTGATAATAAAAAAAATCACAAACATTTAATACCTAATAAAAATTTAAAAATTGGCTTTTTGTGCCGATTCTAAATACATAGGATTCAACAAGTTCAATGTCACTCCTCAAAAACTACGAGCCTGAAAAAATGTATCTTATTTCATAAAAGTGATGAAGTACCGCATAATAGGCAAATGATCTTAATGAAAATCACATCCTTTAATTCCACATGTAAGTGAACACTACTGTAAAGGTTGAGGCCCTTCTTTACAAAAATATGAAATTTTATGTTTTTTTCAGAAAAAAGATTGAAAATGTGGGTTTATTTATGTTTTTTTTTTTTTGGTTTCTTTTTTCGCCAAAGGTAATTGTATAGAACAGACAGTTCTAGAAAATATGAAGATATGTGCGTTTGAGTAGAAACTAAAAATTTTAGCTAATTAATGAACTAAGATAAATTAAATTAGTTGTAACCTATATTTTAAAAATAAGACATCTGCTTACGTTTAATGCATAAAAAGAACTGACTTTTTATGCTGGTTCCAATTATATAAAATTCAACAAGTTTAATGTCACTCGTTAAATGCTACGAGCCTGAGAAAATTTGTTTTATGTAGGTTTTCCGGGAAACACCACCTAAGAGGCAAGTGATCCTAATGAAAATCACGTCATTTGATTCAGCATATAAACGAACACAACTGTAGGAGGTTTAAAAGTTCTTATCTGCAAAATATGGAATTTTGCCTTTTTTTCAGAAGAAATATCAGATGCGTTTTTATTTATTTTTGACTTGTATATTTATATTTTCCCAGGGAGGATTGTATCGAACTGATAGTCCTAGAATATTAGAAAATGGGTGCATTCAACTGTAAATTAAAAGTTCTAGTGTCCTTTTCATGTGAGCAAAATATTTTGTAACGGGAAGTGTCGTTTTTTTGCCATTTTGTAGCACGAAGTGAAGATTTAAACCCAAAGAAGACCAATCTGCTATCGATATATCCTGGGATATTTAGTCCATTTAAAAATATCAAAAAACTATGTATAGGTCTTCCCAGTTGCAGAGGAAGTAACACCGCATGGTGGCAAATTCATTCCCGAAAACTCACTTAGTAAAAGTCACAAACAAATATATGATAATGCTTGATATACTGAATTTGATACACTGAGTTGATATATTGAATTTTCCATGAAACTATTTAGTGATATTTAATTGCACATCAGCTATTATGAAGGAGGTTTGATGGGTCATCGTGCAGGCGGGATGGGGGATACAGATACCTAAAAGAGCAAATTTCAATGCTCAAATCATTTAACCCTCCATGAGCCTTCAGAATTAACATAAAAAAAGTTAAAGGAGCAGGAATTAATCTATCCTCTCCCTTTGTTTTGACTAAGCCTGATAAGGGTACTACAGGTGAGGCTTCCCTTCTCAGTGTACATGATTTTATTACAATTCTAAAAAAAGGCTTATGCCAGTTTGCCTCTTACTCAGACTTTCAGTCTTGGCTTTTTCGCCAATTAGCCATGACTCTGGACTTTTTCATCACATTAAATCAACTAGATTTTAATTTAAACACATTCCTGAAAAGTCACTTAATTCATACAAAACAATTATATGATAATGCTTGGTTTAACAAATTTGATTCACCTGATTTTTCATGGAATTATATTTAGTGACATTTAGTAGCCCATTAGCTATTATAAAGCAGGGGTGGTGGGTCATTGTGCATGCAGGACGGGGATGACAGATACTTAAAAGAGCATATTTCAATGCACAAATTATCTAACTCTCCGTTGGCCTTCAGATGGATATATAGAAAGTTAAACGGATAGGAATTAATCTATCATCTCCCTTTATTTTAAATAAACCTGAAAAGTGTACTGCAGGTGAGTCTTTCCTTCTTAGCGTAGAACAATGTTTCTGAAATATATTTTAGATTTATATTTAACTAAACTGATTCGCTTCATATCTTATAATATTACATACAGTGACGTTTAAGTGCGTATCATCTATTATAAAGGGGGAGCGGAGGGTCATTTTGTAGGTAAGAGGGGGTCAGAACCTCATAAAGTGCATTCTACTTCCCAAACATCGTAACTAAATTGAATCTTCAAATAAATAGAGAACAGGTTTTGAGAAAGAGGGTGGAGTAGAACTTGATATATAATCCCTCTTGATTGCCCAGAATATTTTTATCTAAGTCTTAATTACTGGTGCCGGGGGGGGGGGAGGGGGATAGTAGTGCTCATCCCATTGAACAATTTATCAAATTCAGATGTCTAACAGATCAGAAACTGAAAAGGTGAGATGGGCAATATGAACTTCGCTAGTAAATCTCTTAGGCTTGGGGCAAGTGCCAACAAGAGCGTAAATGACAATATTTTATCCTTAGCATTTAAGCACATAGCCTATACACAATTCATTTAAACACCAGGGAATCCTATTACAGAATTCGCTATGGATTCAGCTGCATAGAAGATCGAAATTCCCACAAAATTTAAATCCATATGACAAGTACTACTTCTCCCTGCCTTGCCAAAATTTGTAGCAAAAATATTACCAAGAACCTAATCTCTATTGTGAAAATTTTCGTGAATCGAAAATTTTTATTCAAATATTGTCAAAAATTATAAATACAGTCTAATATTTTAATTCTTCAGCAGAAAAACTTAAAAAGCGGGACGCTACAAATCAATTTACATTAATTGGTTTGTACAATTTACCAGCGAGAAAGCAGGGGTTTATGGGGCCAGTAGTACACATCATGTTTAGTTAGGCTTGGGCACGATCTAAAATGAACGCTCAGAAATTAATTAAATTAAAAGTTTTTTAAACTGAAAGTAGAGTAATGTGAAAAGTTAAGACAAACATAAATTATTCTGTATACTAAGCGGATTGCCCCTTCCCCAATATATCATGCTCCAATCTACAAAATGTCCAATCTACAAAAATGTCACACATGCGTGTTATTTGTTTGTTTCGTTTTTTTCCAGGGTTGAGCGTATCGATTCAATAGCTCTAGAAAATGGGAGGCGACTCTTTCGAACGAAAATTAAAAGTTCTAGTGCCCTTTCTAAGTAGCCAAAGCGATTGTGCGACAGGAAATTTGTATTTAACAACATTTTGTGGCACAGAAGTGAGTGGGACAAAACTGGAAAATTATAAGGTAGAAAATATATTACCTAGTAAAGAACGAACAACAGCCCATAGTAACCAAAAGTAAAAAAAGTGTGCTTAGAAGAAAACTGCCTTGTGAAAAAAAAAATTGCCATGTGACAATTACTCAAGAATCGTAACTATTATTCCGGTTTGTTTTAAAAGTAAAGTTTATCGCGTAAAGAAATTTATGGTGAAATCGAAAAAACCCCGAAACCCCTCAAAAAAGTCCTCAGATCAAAATAAAAAGTGTACCATTGAAATCAGAAACCATTGAATAAGTTTTCCAAAATAGAAGCTTTTGTTTTCTGGAAAACAAAAGCACTTTTTTCAAGCCTCTATCCCCTAAAATAAATTCTGAATCTGACAGGGTCCCCCTCCGCATACAAAAAAAATATATTACTCTCAATATTATTTTAAACTGACACACATTCGTTATAATAACGAACAAGTCAGCAGTCACAAATGTATAATAAAATCCATATTTTTTGCAGATTTGAGTTATGGCCAAAACAAACATGGTTTTTTTACGCGAGCATTTTGGAGGGAATTAAATTTTTTTATCACGGTTACCTGTGATCAAGCTAGCGTACTTTGTCTTTAGAAAGAGTTCGGTTTCTCCTAAAATTTCACATGAAAACGCTACGTCTCTCTTAGGCGTTAGATAACCTACAAAAAGCTGGTCTGAGAATGCCTTTAAAGTCTCCTTTATGATTTAAATAAGATCGAAACTTATTTGTACTTTATTCTCTCAGGGAAATCGCAATAGCTGAAACTGCTCCTTTGAGATTAGTGTTCCTAGCCCGTAGTAAAAAAAAGAAGCTTGATGCGAAACAGTTTTGTAACTTGTGCAAACGATTATTTCTTAAAAGTAAACGGGAGAGCAACTTAGAAAATTCATTAGCGATAATTAGTGTTCATGATTACTCCTAAAGGCTTGCAAAATTTGACAAAGACATTTGCCAGAACAGAAAAAATATTTAAGAAGTGACATGTGGGATTAAAGATTGCTTTTGTTTTCTTTTAATATTTTATAAGAAATAACATTTTCTATTTTAAGATTCTTAGTTTTATTGATATTCTTACCTGCACAAAGATAAAGATTTGGAATTGGGGGGGGGGATTCATGAGCAAAGTCAGGATATTTACCAATAGGAGGATGTAGGTGATACCAGAAACTTTCTTTCATCAGCAATTAGTTGGAAAAATCGGGTCGTATATATATTTTTTTATATTAGACAATAGATGGTAACAAACCCTAAGTAAGGAGAACTCGTACTAAGAGGCATTGAAACTAAAGAAAAACGTTTTGAAAACCATATATACACTTAAAGATTTGTATTTTTATGGTGAATCCAAACATGTAAAACTCATTAAGTTTAATGTCACCCACTTGGGTCAAAGAAGCTCATAGCAATACTCTATAAGTAAAGCGCAACTCTTGTCAGTTGAAATTGAAACTCTAAAAAAGTTTTTATCTCAACTTATGAAACAACAACAAATAATATTCACACTGATTCTGAGTCTACAAAATCTATTTATTTTAAAGATATACATTTAAAGCTATTAGAGCATGAAATTAACACAGGACTAGTATCTAGCTATAAGCCACGCTAGATACTAGATGTTTTCAATAAGAACTGCCAACGGATTGTTTTGGGTACCCATCTAATTGACTAGCCCAATCTAGCTTTCTAAAACTATGATGAGAGAAAGGTTGAGATGACTAGGACGCGTTCTACGAGTGAAGGATAACAGACTGCAATTTTGTTTTCTTATCTGCCTGCCGTCTATAGCTAAATGAAATTCAGGTCGTCCCAGAACAGGACGGTAGGATGACGTAATGAAATATTCAAGGGAAGTAGGTAATTCAGGAGAATGTGAAAAATGGAGGCTTTGAATAGACTGAGATGGAAGAGGAGCCTGCATAACTCTGCTGGCCTCGGGTGGATTGGTGCTGAAGTGAGTGTTTTGTAGTAGTAGCAATAGTAGCAGCAAACAATATTGCAGATTCATTGAGTAAATGCAGTATATATGTTGAGAGTCAATGTAGTATCAGTGTTGAATTATAATTAGACCTTAGACCTTCATGTATATTAATCTGAAGGCTTATGGAGATTTAGACAATTTGAGCATTAAAATGGAATCTTTGAGGCATCTGGTACCCCTACCTACACAATGACCCACCTCCCACTTTTCATAGAAGATTGTGCACTATTCCATTTTAATTCAAGCAATTGATTTTTGAATTAAAATGGAATAGTGTTGGTTATAAAGTCACGGCTAATTGTAGAAAAAGCCAAGAAAGATGGTCCAATTGGTGGAGAGCAAACTTAGCATTAACCCCCCCCCCCTATCAGGATTGTATAAAAATTTTGTTAGTTCATTTGTTAAAAGATATGTCTATCTATTATCTGTCCATGCATTCATTACTAGGGCACTAGAACCAAGGTAGATAGTCAAAGAGCTAAGATATTGATAGAACCTATAGTTTTTTTTAAAGAATTTGGTTAATTTGGCAAGGGTAAACGGCGGGAGTAATTGTGCCTCTCTTATTGGACCAATATTTGTTTGTTATCTTTTAGCAAGTTACGCCTGCCTCAAGCAGTCTCAGGCAGGTTGACCAGGAATTAAAAACTGACCTAGGACCATTAGATTGCCTGAAATGAGAGGTAAAAAATGGACACCTGCCTATGGTCTTAGGCAGGTTTAACCAAGAATTTAGAATTGACACAGGGCCGTATATTTGCCAAGAATGGGGCCATTTTGTAATGAGTGTCAGGCAAGGCAATTGATCCAATTTATAAACTTAGAAATTTGCACTAATAAAAAAGTTAGTAAAAAAAACAACTTTTGTAATCACTAATGAATTCACCAAGTCACTAGTAAAAATGTTAGTTGAACAACAAGTTGACCGAAATTACAATGAGAATAAGCGCCCAAAGCCTACAAGAGCCTCCTATCTGCCTCTAATATTATGCAAGTGAACCCTATTATAAGCTAAGACAGTTGGGCTAACAGAAACTGAACTGTTCCAGTTCAGGTATTTTTACCAACAAAAATGCCCAGATAGTCAGTAATATGGTATTACCCCAGACTAGGCAGCCGAGGTAAGAAAAAAAAAGCAAAAATTTTCATTGATTAAAATAAAAAAAATGAAGCCATAACCCCTGCTGTTAATCCAAAAATTCTATATGAGGGGGTTACTATAGATGAAAAAATAGTGAAAAATGAAATTGGCTAAGAAAGATGGACTGAGCGAGGCAATGAATAGATACTATTTGGAAAGTGATCGGAGACAGCGGGCACCCCCTCCCCGCCTATCCGAAGAGAGAGAAGCTGACAAACTCGTGTCCAAGATCACTGACTCACTGGCTAATTGTTTGCAAAACAGCTTAAAAATTTAAAGAAAACAGAAGCAAAGTTCTGCGATTCCACAAATCACTTCTTAAAGGGAGTTTTTCTGTTCGGGCAAATTTGTCTGTCACGTTTTGCAGGATTCTAGGAGTAATATTGAGCAATAACTATCGCTAATGAATTCTCTCTGTCGCTATCCTGTTTAAAGATAAGAAATAATCGTTTGCACAAGTCACAAAGCTACCCTGCACCAAGCTCTTTTTTCCACGGGCTAGCAACGCTAATCTCAGGGTAGCAACGATTTTACCAATTGTCATTTCCCTGAGAGACGAACAAATGAGTTGGTGCTTGATCGTAAATACACCGTTAGAATATTCTCAGGCCAGATCTTTCGTGGGTAGGTGAGGTCGGGGTTGTCTCGGACATGGGGATGATCTGGACAATCAAGTATGAAACTCAAGTGGCTTAGCAAAAAAAAAAAAAATATATATGTGCACCATCTATTGCCCTATTATCAACCTAGTTTGGACCTTGATACACGCCACCATTTGTATCCCTTTTTTTTTTTTTTACAAAAAGTGGTTTTAACGTAAATATTTTTTCAAGGATTACGGTTTAAAATTTTACATAGGCTGCTGGATTTGCAACAGGATTTTTAATTAAAAAAAATAGCTAAGACAGCAGGGGCAAATCTCCAGTATTTTTATTTGGGGTGGGCAGAAGGGGTCTATATCCAATAGTCAAGGAGCATGGGATATATAATAAATTTTTCTCCAACTTACTGGGGGGGGAAACTGCCCCCCTTCCCCTTGAAACGACACCTCCATCAGACAAGAAGATTTTAGAGCAGACGATTTTGTGCCATCTATTGATTTTTTTTTCAAATTACTTATATTTCACCAAAGGACTCAGGGGGTTGGATGGGACTTGGCAATTGGGAGCAGTTTAAGACATTTTATGTCTGTCTGAGTCAATACTGTCTCTAAAAGGTTGGTATTTAGGGTAAAAACATGTAAATGAATTCCTGACAATAATCATTTTACACTCAGTAAAAAGGGAATACTTTGAATTTTAATAAGATTGTAGCTATACCTGCAGCCACAATTCCTTGCTATGTTTTTGTGCATATAAATTCCGCATAGGAAAAAGGCTTTGACTTTTTGTTTGCTTGAATCTAGTAAAAGAGTGAAACACAATTTTTACTTGGAATTTGGTAGAATTTCATGACCTCACTTAGATGTCACGGCATCCGTCGTTACTCCACTTGAATTGCCAAAGAAACCATGCCCCATCAAAAGACTGCTTGACCATATTTTTTAATGAGGAATGGGGATTGATCACTTATATCTCTCTCAAGTAACTAGCCAATCACGAGCAAGTGGGTTTAAACCACGTTTTTGTGGAAACTTTTTTTTTGACAAACTTCAGAGTGTCAATCCATGTTTGAAAGGAAAGCACACGCCTGACAGGATATGAAATGTTCGTGACTCAACTATCCTTTCTCAATCTGAAATTTTGACTACGATGCTGTTAATGCCTACGCACTATCCTCACCGAGCGTGGTCAAATTATGATAATATGCTTTTGAATTCTTTTTGTTGCCACTATGCCTCTAAGGTATGTCTTTCCGCGTTTCAGCTGCCAAGCTCGTATGCCAAGCTAAGCAGTGGGTCACCAGAAGAGCTAGGTCTAACTAACCAAAGCAGATGAGTCAACAGTAGCATCTTCCTTGAATCTATCAAGCTTCTTGTGAAACGTACGAAACCAGATGAAACGTGTCACTCTTCTACATTTGGATAATCGAGATTACAACAGTAAATTTTCATCTAGGAAATGGAAGAGCTTACATCACAGCCCCACAGTTCATTACATTTCCTAGAAAAATTTTCTTTGGCGAATATCGGGTCTGCTTTTTTCTCAATAAGGATATTTTACCGGATCATGTTTTTTTTCACTTTGTAGTTACGGACAGACCAGCATTTATGGTGCATAAGAACCAAAGTCCCTTGTTATCGACCGAGGTCCTAAGATCTATAGTCGCTTCCGGAACTTGTTCGACCTCTCCCCTCTGTGTCCACTGTTGGCCATCTGTTTTGGGACAAAAAGACGGCAACTGGGGACGCACCCAAATAATTACCGACACACCAGAAAAAGATGGAATAGAGGAAGCGAGAAAAGAAAAACAAAGAAGATCACGAAAAATAAGCGGGAAGAGTAACCTAAAATTGTGAAGGCATTGATGGCGGAGTTCTTGATCTCAGTGACGTCCCGGAATTATGACATTTCATCGCGATGACATGAAAGAAACTACTACTATTGAACTAACAAAACAAATCGTTTAAGTGCATGCATGTTGTCAAAGTGGCGTAGGCGGGATGTTTTAGGACTAATATAAGGTATAAAGTTGGAACTTTCAAGGAAAGTTCATAGGATGAAAAACTAAAAAAACACACTATATGTAAGCAGGTCAAGAGAGGGTATCAGAAATATTTCAAGGACGACTGTGGATACTAAGTTAACACTCTAAGGGTTACTACTTCTATAAGTATTAATAATACTATACAACCACTACAAAAGATTTAGATGAATCCAAATTTTCAAAATGGCAAAGATACGATGTTTTGGGAATAGAATAGGGGTTTTAATTTTATTTTTCAGAACAATTTGATAGGGTGCAATATCCAATCCAAATTTATTGTGTGCATCCAGATTGTCGAAAGGGCGTAAGGAAGTACTCTGACAGCTGTATGACTGACAGAACTGTGTGTTCTTAAGTGTGTTCAACAACTGGATTTGACATAAGTTTTGCTATCAAAACAAAATATTCTTGCCCCTATAGCGCCTGGTTAAAATACAAAACTCGTATTTTGACGAGTCTGATAATTTTGCGCTTTGGAATATATTCTAAAGTGTTAGCTATATTTGATAAGCTCTTACCAGCACACTATTAACGGGCAAACAGTTTGAACAGCAACTTTGAAAATTATTCCTAAATCCGAAGCTTCGTTTGCTCTCTGCTGGAACAACTGGAGTTTTCACTATTGAAGGTGTATCTGATAAAGCTGACATTGGACGATTAGGCTGTCCATTAAATGGGTTATCTAGCTCGACGAATTCTCGGTCCTGAAAGTAATCGTAAGCAATGAAGACTATCGAAGAATATAGTATATCCCTTGCGAATTGTCTTTTGAATTTTACAAGTATTGTGCATGGTGAAATTAAGTGAAAAATTCATTGCAGATAGCTGCAATCTATATAATGGAAATTCGCCTTATCCTTATGTAAGCCATTACAGTGCTAAATCTTGAAATTCACATGTTTTGGCAGCGAAATTTTCCAATTCTCAAATTGAGGAAATAACAAAATGTTTATTATCATTTCAATTTGAAATTTCATTAAAGAGGTAACTATACATTATGGCTAGCCATGAGGATAGAAAAGAGAAAACAACACTATTTAGTATATACTTTTTTGTTCATTTTGAGTTTGATACTTATAGAAAAGTATTTTGAGAAAATTCATAGGTTCTTTTTATAGAAGGGCAATATTCTTATGCTGCTGAGATATATACTACAAGAGAAAAAATCTGGAATTATAACTCAAAACACTGAGTCAGTACTTTGAGTTTAGACGAGATTACCGGTTTGGTTATAACGGAAGATTCTCTGTGAGAATTTGCAGAAAACTTAACGGTAGGTTTGGCTGAGCGTGGGGATTTGAAGTAACGTGTAAAAAGAAAAGTTCCTTGGAGATTTCCAAGACAGATTTTCTCCTCCCAGAGACAATATGGTAGGTTAAAGGACATAACCGCACAAGCTCTAATTTATCTAGGTTGATTTATATGGAGATTAAAATGGGAGGACTAGTATTACTCTGGCCTCCTCATCCAACATCTTATGCGACTATTAAAGGCTCTGGAAAACTAATTATTTGTCCTTAAATCTTAAAGGGCTGACTTTTATCTGTACTATTTTCTAGCTGAAAACCTATAGGTGAGCTCAATAGTTGAAGCTTATTGGCAGTTAAAAAACTTGGCAACTTTGCTGAATAATTTTGAGGCTAATATCACACCTTGAGCGTTATCAATTCGACAATCCCTTTATGTTAATTAAACCGCCTAACAAATGGCAAATTTACTATCTTTGAAGAGGAAATAACTGTTGAGGGTGGCCTTTGGATTCTTTTGTTGCAAAGCCGTTTCCTTTGAATACCGATAAGTCGGCTTTAATTCATTAGTGCTAATTATGGGTGGTTCTGCCTGGAGCTGGGCTAACGGGAGATGTTTGACTGATCATTTGAGAGAAAAATGTAGGAACTATTTTCTTACAAAGGCTAGTCTATGATTTGACTGACTGGAATACTTTTGCTCATATTAAGTTTCGGCGATAGGGAATGTAGCTAGTCCACTTCTTACTCCACAGCTTTTTCAAAGACAGCTCTAATTAAATATTGGTGGATCTCTGTGTTCATGAATATATTACATTAGTCTCCTAGAAATACTCCTGCAATATCAGGGCTTATATTACTTTTTAAGATATTTTACAATGGTGTGCGAGAAAATATTTGATTGTAACATGTTTTGTTTAATTTTTAAATGAAACTCTGATCCCAAAGCAAATTAGAGGGAAAATCCTGATTTATGGCAATTTTTCTTTTTTGGACCCTCACAAATGGCCCTCCTTCGTTTGCACAGCTGCTAGTCAGGTCATTGGACCTTGCACAAATTGAATAAGCCTTGAAAAAAACGGTATTACATCTTGCATTATTCTGTTCAAATTCCGACAGAAAAATTAGTTTTTGTGACTGCCACTAATTTTAACCTCGCATATGCAAGAGCTGGTGTCAATTAAAAGGGCAAGGGGCATGTGATCCATTAGACTTTTTTACCCCTCCCCCCTAGATTTTGAAACATCATTTCTAGGGTAATATTCTTGAAAATGGGTTTTAAATTCGTATTCTCATTAAAGAAAATCGGCAAATTTGTCCTCCTAGATTTCGGGAAGTAAAATTTCCTTCCTCCTGACCCCATAAATTTTCTAATTTGTTACAACTATGTACAAGCAGAAAAGGTGAGTAGTTTATCGAACAATAATGTTATGTTCTAAGCATCAATTATTGAATAATACCTTGTGGAAATTCACCCTTGTGCAATCTGATGCACTTTCCATATGATTGTTTTCACTTTTTGTCATTCAATATTTTTTACCGCGTTCCTTGTACGTTTTCTGGTAATTTTACTGTTTACTGTGTATCATGTCTCAAAATTATTGGATGTTATTTATGGGGTAAAATAGGGTGATCAGTGTATCGAATATCATTCAGCTAGCCTGAATGACTGAATAACATGTGACTCAGTTTTAGAGAACTCATTAGATCGACACCCCGTCAGGACATGAACACTTGACCTGAGTTAGAAAGCGCATATAGAGACCCTCTTTAATCAGAATCAACCTTTAGAACTGATTTATTAATAATACATAATCATTTAAGAAAGTTTGGTTTAATTTTCATAAAAAACAATGCAGATAGTTAAAATATATCTTATTCTATTAACACATTTTAGCGTTTAAGAAACTTGTGTTTAAATTTTCAGATATAAGAATAAATTTAATCATTTAAGAAATTTGGGGTTTAGTTTTCATAAAAAGAAGGCATGTGGTTAAAACACATCATATATTATTAAAAATATTTGATATTTTTAGAAACTTGGGTTTTAGATTCCGAAGTAAGAACATTATGGTTAGAAAACATCTGGTTTCATTAATAATATTGGATCATTTGGGAAATTTAGGGTTTAATTTTATTAAAACAGAACCTACACGGTTCAAACACATCTTATTTTATTCAAAATGTTTGAACATGTAAGAAACTTGGGCGGTAGATTTCAGAAATAAGAAGACACACGTTTCAAAAACATCTGATTTATTAGTAATAATTGATTATTCAGGAAACTTGGGTTATAGTTTTCATTAATAGGACACAGATAGTTAAAGCACATCTGATTTTATTGATAATATATGATCATTCAAGATACTTGGGTTTTAGC
This sequence comes from Artemia franciscana, assembly GCF_032884065.1. Classification (NCBI taxonomy): domain Eukaryota; kingdom Metazoa; phylum Arthropoda; class Branchiopoda; order Anostraca; family Artemiidae; genus Artemia; species Artemia franciscana. The sequence goes on along the minus strand of NC_088863.1, from coordinate 40,599,269 downwards.
TTTCATAAAAAGGAACGCACATGGTTAAAATACATCTGACTTTATTAAAAATATTTGACTAGTTAAGAAACTTGAGTTTTAGTTTGGTAAAATCAGGACACATGTGGCTATAATAAATCTGATTTTATTAAGAATATTTAATCCTTTAAGAAACTTGAGCTCTTAATTTTATGAAATGAGAACGCACATGGTTAAAATACATGAAATTTATTAATATTTGATTTTTTAAGAAACTAGGGTTTTAGTTTTTATTTAAAACAGAACGTAAACGGTTCAACATACATTTTAGGTTATCAAAAGTATTAGATTATTTAAGAAACTTGGTTTTTAGTTTTCAGAAATGAAAGCAAACAAACAATGTTAAAATATATCTGATGTTATTATTGACATTTGTTCACTTAATAAATTTGGTTTTAAGTTTTCACGGAAATGAATGCACACGGTTAAAATATGTCTTATTCTATTAAAAATATTGGAAAATTGAAGAAACTTGGAGTTTAGTTTTCAGAAATAATAACACACACAAATAAAAAACATTTTATTTTTAATTAATAATATTTAAGCACTCAAGGAACTTAGGATTAGTTTAAAACAATGGGAATGTGTTGCACCTCAGGAAAAGTTAAACTTCCTCAACTGGCTGCACCCCCAGAGCCATTGAAGACTTTGCTTACTGGAACTACGTCAGAATCTAAGCGTTTTTTTTAATCAGAAATCAGAAAATATAACTCATGTTTCCAAATGACGTCGTTTGGTGCCCAAATCGAAAATCCAGATCAAATTATGCCTACTTTCAAAGTAAAAGGGCAAATTTATCATAGAGCAGGGTCCCTTCTACCATTCTCAGGCGAGAATCATAGATTTTTACAATTGTACTTCATCAGTGATACAAATTCTGAATTGAATGCACGTTGCGAAATTTCTCCCGAAGTTGAAAGGACAATAGTTTCCCAATTGCAACATCTTTTCCACGAAAATAATACTTTAGTGCGTCTGCTCAAAACAGCCATCGATTTGATGCCTACTGATACGCATAAAATTGTTATTTCCGCTGACAAAACGCCTCTTGGCCAACATGTGCGTAGATACAATGCTCCAACTATCGACGAAGTGGCAATCGTTATGGTCGGTGATCAGTTTTTACTTCGAGATATTATTCTTCATTAGCGAATGCTCAGTTGGTAAGAATTACCGAAACTCAGCGATGCCACGATGCCCTACAATATCCTATCATTTTTTGGGATGGAGCCGACAACTATCACTTTAATATTAAATTGATAAATCCAGCGACTAACAAAGAAATGAATAAGAAATGCAGTGCAATGCAGTATTATTCCTATAGACTAATGATTCGGCAGTATGAAGATAATTATATTTTAAAATGCCGTCAATTGTTTCACTAATAAATCGTTGATATGTATGCAAAAATTGAATCAGAACGTTTGCTATTTATCCATCTGAATCAGACCAAGCTCCACTCTGAACAATACATTCATTTGCGAGATGCAGTTGTAAATGACGGTAATACCACAAACGTTGGAAGATTAACGATTTTTACCTTCGTCATATGCTGGCAGTCCTCGTCATATGTATATATATGCTCAAAATGCTATTGCGTATGTTCGTCTCTATGGTCGTCCAGATTTATTTATTACATTAACATGTAATCAATCTTGGGACGAGATACAGCAGCTTTTACTTCAAGGACAATCGGCGGTTCATAGACATGACATTACGGCCCGTGTCTTCCGGCAAAAGTTGAAATCACTGATAAAATACATAGTAAAACTTGAAGTGTTCGGGTCAGTGCGATGCTGGATGTACTCAGTGGAAGGGCAAAAACGAGGATTGCCACACGCACATATACTAATCTGGCTAATTATAAAATTACTTTATAAGTTATAAGGGTTATAAGGGTTATATGATATTGTTGTAAAAAATATGATACATTGACCTTTCGGTGCACTGAACGAATTTTCACCATGCATGGCCAAAGGAAGGTGCACAAAGCAATATCCTCGACTTTTAGTACCCAACACAATTACTGGCCATGATGGTTACCCACAAATTTAGAAAAAGATCTACTGAAGATGGCGGTAAAACAGCAATAATAAAGAAGCGTAACGGTACCACCATCAAAGTAGATAACCAGTGAGCTGTTCCATATTCCTAATTATTGTCAAAAACATTTAATGCACACATAAACGTTGAATACTGTAACTCCGTAAAGGCAATCAAATACATATGCAAATACGTCAACAAAGGCAGTGACATGGCAGTTTTTGGCTTGCAGTCCGAAATCAAAGACATCGACGAAATCGTATAATATCAGGCTGGAAGATACATAAGCAGTAATGAAGCTGTTTGCGAATTCTTTCATTTCCGATACATGAACGTAGTCCAGCTGTTGTTCACTTAGCGGTACATTTACAGAATGGTCAACCTGTTTATTTTTCGGAATCCAACGCGCAACAAAGAGCCCTGAATCCACCGGATACAAAGTTGACTGCTTTCTTTTCGCTATGCAAAAATGATTCTTATGCAAAAAATTGCTGTATACAGAAGTGCCTTCGTATTACACGTGGAATACTAAAAATAAAGTATTTGAAAGTCGAAAACAGGGTAAGTCAGTCGACGGCCAACCTACCATTTTCAAAGATACCACGATAGGAAGACTCTACACCGTTCACCCCAATCAACATGAATGCTTCTTTCTACGCCTGCTTTTGGTGAATGGACCCGGTCCGACGTCCTTTGAGTATTTGAGAACTGTAAACGGTACTATACATGACACTTACCGTAGTGCATGCCAAGCTCTGAATTTATTGGAGAATGACCAACACTGGGATAACTGCATCAATGACGCGTGCGAAACGTCAACTCCAAGTCAAATTCGTGCATTGTGTGGAATCATACTAACAACTTGCTCTCCTTCAGCTCCTACAGAGTTATGGGAAAAAATAAATCGAAAATGTCCAAAGATATACTCCATCGAAAACGGTTAGAGACGTCAGATATGACTTTTGATTTTACATCAGAAATTTGTCACTACACTTTAGTTATTATAGAAGATTTGTGCGTATGTATGGCCAACAAAGCTCTTCAGGATTTGGGAATGCCTTCACCTAATCGTACCGCTGCTGTTTCGACATGTTTAGAATTGGATCGTGAACAAAGTTACAGTAAGAGTGATCTATTGTCGTATGTACAAAATAACATTTCCAAGTTAACGTCAGAACAAAAAGACATTTATGATACGATAATCCATTGTGTCAATAACAACGTTGGAGAAATTTTCTTTTTGGATGCGTCAGGAGGTACTGGTAAAACGTTTGTGATAAAACTGATTCTGGCATCAATTCGATCAAAAAATGATATAGCGTTGGCAATTGCGTCGTCCGGAATACCCGCAACATTGCTGCCTGGTGGAAGAACTGCTCATTCCGCTTTGAAATTGCCTCTGAATTTTCATTCTACAGAAACTCCCACGCTCAATATTTCCAAATCATCTGGGATGGGTAAAGTATTGCAGCAATGCAAACTTATTATTTGGGACGAGTGCACAATGGCACACAAAAAATCGCTCGAGCCTCTGGATCAATGTTTGAAAAATTTGCGAGGGAATTTGAAACCCTTTGGCAGCACATTAATATTGCTTGCGGGAGATTTCAGGCAAACATTACCTATAATACCTAGATCAACTAGACGAAATGAATGCTTGGTTTAAAAATTCCAATTGATGGGCACATGTAAAGACATTAAAATTAACTACAAATATGCGTGTCCGATTGCAAAACGATGACTCTGGTCAAACATTTTCAGATCAATTGCTAGCAATTGGAAACGGAAAGCTCCCAGTAGACTCAATTTCAGGACGTATACAACTACCTGCTGAATTCTGTAATTTAGTGGCGTCCAAAAATGAATTGATTGAAAAAGTATTTTCGAATATTCTAAACAATTATAAAAATAATAAATGGCTAAGTGAAAGAGCGATTCTTGCACCCAAAAATATAGACGTCCACGAAATCAACAATATTGTTTTGACCAAGATTCGAGACAAGGCAGTCCTTTACAAGTCAGTCGACACAGTTTTGGAACCAAATGAGGCGGTTAATTATCCATCTGAATTTTTGAATTCCTTGGATCTTTCAGGGTTTCCACCACACGTGCTACAACTAAAAATAGGTATACCAATAATATTGTTACGTAGCGCAGTTAATTTGTATTGTATCTATCTATCTATCTATCTATATAAAAACGAGTTGTGTGTATGCATGTTTGTTTGTTTGTGAAAAGAGCGTTTGCATATGACGTCATTCTAAGTACACAAGGCTTTGTATTTGCACGGACAATGGGAAAGCCAAGAATGCTGTATGTTCGTAAGTTTTACGTAGTTCAAAACACATATATAAATCTATCCATATTCATAGGTGGTACACAGGGACACAACTACAATGGGGCATAAAGACTTACGCACGCGGGGGGCTTGGGGGGGGGGCGCGAAGCGCCCCCACCAACTAGGTGTAGGGGTGGCGCGAAGCGCCACCTTAACAGCTAGTTAAATATATAACTGTCCTAGGAGAGACTAGATATAAAGTAGCAATACAATTTATAAAGATACATAATTGTAAAGATACAATTTAGCAATAAGGTTTTTAAAACTGAGGATTTCACGTAAATTGTCATTGTTGAAAATTTTTTCATTCTTCAATGGATTGGTAATGTTAATTTTCGTCTGTTCTATGGAAGAGTTGTCTGTGAAACCACCCTCTTTTGACTCACAGTTTCTTAGTCGATAATTTGACACAGCTCATGCATATTGTTGTATTCCCATAGGGTTTATCCTTAGAGTCAAGATTATTCACCAGGCCTTCATCAAAGAAGTCAAAAGATATTACTTTAATATCATACAGCGTCCTCTTTCTTAGAATGTCTTATGGATTTTTGATAATACAATCGACAAGAGCAACCTTATACTTTCCATCGTCCAATCTGATGACGGGGGGGGGAGAGTTTTGTCCAAAAATAACCTGTCTTATTCAAATTGTCGTAGATTTGATCAGAGACATTGGGCATAAGCGTTACATAGAAATCATTGGGCATTGTATATGTTTTCAGCAGATATCCAAGAATGAGAATCAGAGTTCTATCCTAGCCAAGAAACAAGCTACTGTCTCTTGCTCTTATTAGTAAGACTGTTTAATGTCTTTTCAATGTGATATATTCCAGTGTTTTTAACTATTTGTAATTCATAATATAAAACACACCAGGAATCTCATAATTTTTCATGTCACGTAGACGATACGTTATGGGTGAAGTGTTTAAGATTTTGGAAACTTTAAAACAAATTTTTGGACAGTAATTAATTATCTTTTCAAAAACATTAATAGTTCGATCGATTTGAACAGTATCACCAAAATTGAATTTCTTCTTTTTCACTCCTCCTTCATTGGAATATTATTTAAGAAAAGTGTCAAGTGTATTGCTATCTCCTCAAAGAACTTCCCTAGGGCTAAAGTTGGACAGGGACTGATGAGGACCTTGATTGTAAATCAACATGAGTTTATCCAAATCATGAATAAAAGCAGCAGTATTTTTCAATATACAACAACTTAAAATTAAAAGTAAAATAGTTCTCATCAATCCTTCAGAAAAAACTGCCCTTTTTGGACTATGACTATTACGCAGCATTGTATTATATTTTTCAACAGAACTTTCTTTACAAGTGGATTAACAAATTCACTACCCCGATCCGTTTAAATCTTCTTATAAAAGTGTGTAACTCGATTCATTCTGTAGATACTCTGCCACTAGCTTCTTTTCAAGTCTGGTGACTTGAGCAAATGTGGTGCGTGGACTTAAACATATCACTTCACCAATTTTCTCATAAACATGTTTCAAAGCTTCAATCATTTTGAACGTACATACGTAGTGAAATGTCCGCTACCCTTTTACGCACTAACAGGTCAGGGTGATAAAGTGGTATTAAGATGCCTTCGTTTGATTCCCCTCAGTCTCGTCAAACCATTGTCACTTGGCGCGCTAGTATTTTCTGAAAATAATTTAAAACATCTTTTGATATTCGAATAAATTCCTTTAACCACTTTAAAATATATTTATTGCCAATAAGACTTTTCAGGTAGTTTGACGAGTTTAAAAGTTTATGCAAATGATAGTCAAAAGATACAAGTCTTTAACGATTTGTTATCAAATCTGATAAAAAATCAAGTTGAACGTAGGTCTTGCCATGGATTTTAGCCTGATTCAAACTACCGTCAATTTGAGCAAGTTCACTTTCAGTGAGATAAGTCAAGAGTCTTTTACATTGCTCACAATAGAAATGCAGAGGTCTGAAACACTTATCAAAACTTCAGACAAATCTCATTCTTTTGGTGGTGCTTGTGGTGGCATTGAATTTTGAGTCATTTTTGTAATCAATGACATTTATATTGATTGGTCTCTTACGATAGGGTTTATGTTTGTCGACAAGTTGAATTCTATTTTGAGGCAAGATTAATTTTTCATCATCGGTAATTCTCTTATTGTTAATGAATTTATTGATATGGTCTTCAAAAATTCTCCTTTAGCGAAAGGGCGAGTTGAATTGGATTCATTTCGTAGGATTAGGCCATCTAGAGGAAACTGTTTACAAGTTCTGAAAATATCGACAATAAACCTGTAAAAAAGTATCACCTGCTTGAAGAAGTCATTTTCTTTTATAATCGTTTCTTTTGTTTTCGGCTGCAGCTTTTAAGGCACGTACAAGTGAGCGATGATATACATGAAATTAACGAATTTTCTGTCAGCATCTTGTTTGAATGTGACATTAATAATCCACGGTTTCAGTAAAAACAGAGGTTTTGAATTACCTAAGACGACGAAAAAATGTCAGTGTTAGTTCGTTTAGTCACCAGATGGCAACTAACGACCTTTTGTACCTTTCACTGGCATATAAATGGTAATTTTATTGTCAAAAATATCAGTGACCCTACGTAGATCCTCGGGTGTGTTCTGAACTAGGTCCACTAGAATATAACAATAGGATTAATTCGTTGCCTGATTGTATGCCGAGAGTAGAAATTTCGTTTCATCCGGATGTATTAGTCTGTTTAAAGTTATGAGGGAACTTGAATCACGAACAATCTTGTAGATGATACAGTGTAATTCAAAGCAAGTGTTTTCATACATTTGCTCTGATGAAAGAGATTGTGTAGAACCAAGGTTACGGATATCTGTTCATGATAAAATTGAACAGTGAACAATTTTAGCATCTTCTGATATCTTTCTTTAATGGAGTCAGGTAAATCATCAATAATCAACCAAGTTATCGGTCAAGAAAAATGTCAAGTCCCTGCATGAATTTCGTGTCTGGCTCAATAGTCTTTATTTTGTCATATAATTCTTGCCAGACACAGTAGCATTGGTAAATGTTTTTGTGGATTTTCTAAGCACATTTAATACGATTTTGAATATTTTTATGAAAAAATATATTTTAAATAATAATATTTAAAAAAAGCCACAAACATACAACAACAATTCTAGCTTCCTAAAGAACAACAACACATATGCTGAGATGATCGAAAAAGAACCAGTATCACCTATAACAATGTAAATGAATTTTAATAATACTTAAAAAGGATCCCCCACCTCTCCCCCCTCAGAAGGGTGTTTCAGCCGGCCGAAGGCCGGATCCCCCAGGTCGGACGCGGGGGGGGGGGGGGGCAAATAATTGATAAATATTTAAAAAAATATTTCCAAAATACACAGAGATACAACAGCGACTCGGCCTTGCTAAAGAGCATAAAACATTGCTGAGATGGAGGAAAAAGGACCTTCTCCCACCTATAAGAAATGGATCTTACCCACCATCCATTGACTTTTTTCAGACAAGACGATGTCTATATTCTAGACATTTAGTTCGATGTATGTTAATGCCCATGGGGCAGCACCTTCACACCGTCCAAAAACACATAGACTTTATGCAAAACGGGTGACAGGGCATTCTTTCCCACACTAACTGTGTAGTTTTGAAACTTTAAAGGGCGAATCACCATGACTACTTCCACACAGTTTCCATAAGCACTCATTTCGAGATTTTCATTCACATAATGTCTAGGCACACCCTTGGAGACTTTTTTGATTTCCTCATTGTGTTTTTGTACACAATGTACCTTCGGACCTGCAAGCACACCATTGGAAATCAATTTACTCCCCGTCTCGAATTTAATAATAATAATAATTTATTTGGGGCCTGGTGCTTCGCTAGCTCCTGGTAAATGGACTTCTCCCAATTGGTGAAGTTCATTCGAGAGGTGATGTTCATACCTTTTCCACATCTTCTAATAAATTTTCAGTTTCAGCTCTCAGCAAAAGCGAATAGATATCTCCATAATATAATTGAACTCTTCCCTCCCTCTGCCATTGACGCCTACCCACATTGTAAAAGAATGACAAAATGAGTTTTTCTTTAAAGAGATCTGTAATTGTGCTAACAGCAGTAATATTTTATTTAAATTAACACTTCTTTCCTTCCTATTTTAAGAGGACCATATTAGAGTCTGTGATGGTGAATGATGTGAAGTTCGGATCATCAGCAATTCAAGCACATACTTTTGGGTCGGTTACAATGTCACAACGACTTCTATCGCGCACACTATCACAAATTTTTACCAAAGTCTGAATTTAAAATGAGTTTAAAGATTTTTTTTTCAACCTTCGTTTTCACTTCTGAACGTCTACCGACAAAAGTGTCAATAAACATTTCAAATACGGCTTTTCGTCAAATTAGAGGGCTCTATGTATCTTTGTGACCTTGGAACCGTTGGCCAGCATCCATCTAAGTTTTGGTTTTGAAAGTATCCAGTGTAGACCCCCATCCTCTAACAAAGAAATAGTATATGATCTCAAAGAGTCTTTAGTCACAGGTTTGTTTATGTATGGAAAAAAAAAATCTTTTACCGAGTCCAGAGGCCCACCGGTATTTCACCATCAATTTTAAAAGCCATCCTTGCGGTCCATTCTCTTCTACAGTGGCAATGTCGGGGAAAATTGGAACACAAGGATTGTTAAGACATTTGTAATTACCCCTCGACAAAGAGTAGTGAAACATTGCCGACGGATTAAGCGAGTTTTTATCCAAAGAAAAATATCCTCCCCTCATTAATCTTTCTACAAAAAGATGCTGAAGTCAGTGATCAAGCCTAATTTAATCTTACTGCATTGTAAGAATTAAGTCCATCACCAGACGAGGAGCGAAAAAAGAATAACCCAAATCGAACATAAATTCCTCATAGATTTATCCGCGTTTTTAAACAAAATATCCAGCCACCTTAATAAATCATTTGCCAGGTATATTTTACAATAATCCTCCCCATATTTACACCCTCCCTTAACCCAACCTCTCTTAGAAAATTAATAGTCGGCAGTTGTGCATTGATGGTCGTGAAGTGAACCCCAAAATGATTCGATGGACGGTAATTTATCCTCAATCACCCTCGAGGAAGAGTTTTGAACTCGTACAGGTATATGCCCTTACACGTTAATAAATAATACATTCCATCGTCTGAAAAGTGCTGTTTAATTGGCTTTAATTAATTGGCTTTAGGACTTGGGAAGAAACTATAGGAATTTAAAAACGGATTTTATTCAAGCACGTACTACCATTATCTATAGTTTTCCATTGTAATACTAAAAGCAGGAACTTCTCAGATGTTTTGGGTATGATATTATATGACAAAACCATCCATTGATGTGCCATCTACAACTTCCCCTCGTTGCAAATGAGCCAACGCCAGTAATACAAATTTCAAATCGTGGCGGAAATCGTACACATAAACAGGTAGAAAATATAGGTATCTGATGTTTAAATTACATGATTGATTGGCCACTCCACGAAAGTTACTCTGTCCTGATAGAATCGGGGTGCTCAAAGTGACACTATTGCAAACTGAACTACCTATTCCTTTCCCATTACCCTCAACAAATTTCCCGTTACAAACCAAACTCGTCGTTTGTTAATTGGGTCATTGGATAGGATATATTGCGCAGCCATGAATTTAACTTATATGCTGTTTTAGTAAATACTGTCATGGCTGCGCCCATAAAATTCTCCCCGCGCAATGTCTCAAAAACCTCTGCCAATTGCATGGTATTACACGAGTCTCTTTGTGTGTGGGCATAAGAGAATGAAATGGTCTGACTGTTTTGTAACATGATTTAAATTTAATGAATCGTACATATCAATAAGTTTTCCTTCGTGGTCTAAGTCTAACTTGTCACTCTGCAGGAGTGGATTCTGAAAGTTCTCAAATCGCAAGATGGCCTTGCCACCGCTAACCGTTTCCACAGATTGGTACCCATGACGCTTGTAGTGCCTCTTATGATGTTTTAATTTTAATCCTGTCTGGGATTTAGAAACATACGTTGAGACAAAGTAGAATATCCCCTACGGTTTTCACCCTCACTTGGAACCTGACAAATATTGGGTATTAGAAGAAAATGTCCAATAAAATCGGGTTCACTGGCAGGCTTGTAAAGAAGCCATACCCAATGTTTAACCGATTCAATGGGTAGAGCCCTTACTGGATATATTACCTCCCCTTTTTTTGACTGCACTCGGCCTCCTGAAATACTGTACCATATTGTAAAAGTGAAACACTAATCTTAAATGTTCAGTAGGCCGCTCAAAAATATTTGTCAATTTAAGTGTTACTAAATAATGACCATTTAAACAATCAAAATGTACTTCAGGGATTTTTAGGTCCTCCTAAACAGCAAAAGGGTTCAAATGTGTCTTACTAACATACCTTGCCAAGAGTTTATGAGCCGCCACTAGGAATGCATATTTGAAGTGCTAAACAACCGTATCAGAACAAAATTGTCGTCACTTTAACACTTGTTTAAATCTTCATTATATTTTATGAAATTTGACTTCCCCCTTCCACCTCTTAAAAACATTCTTTTTAAGTTTACCCACATTCACATCTAAAGTCAATAAACAAAATGACCACCCCACTACCCCTCTTACTACAAATATCCAATTTTGTCGCTATACTATCCACACAATCCATAAATACACCCTCAAAATAAGTCCAGATGAAGTTCAGATTGCAGATAATGTGAATACACCTCATCTGCCTTTGTTGATGGATGCCTTAATGCCATCCCTCTCGCCCCATCCTGAATCACTGTTACAAGAAGGGCTCGATTCTTGCCCACCTAGGAGTGCACTGTTTCTACCGAATCCATGATGATGCTACGCATCATTAGTGAATTAAACGGATCGTCCCTAACTAAGCCCAATGTACATATACACTGTGCAAGGAAGATTCGGTTAAATAGATCCGAGGTAAAACAGGGGCGCTATGGGAATTTGTATGTCCCGCGCCAATTTGTCCACCTTCATTGTGATGCGCAGTTTGAAATACCCTGCTCACTCAAAATACCCATGAGTATATTAGGACTGAGGTGATCAGCCTAAGCAAAAGCATTCTCTGATAAACTTTTGGGTTCGAAGGTAGTCAATTGACTCGAACCCCCTGCTGAAGTATTTGTTAGTTTATCAGTGTTTACAGCACCAAGAAATCCGCACCAAAATATGAACCAATAGTCAATAAGGGAATTAAAATTTTACATAATCACCAGGGGACAAGTTTACTTACTGGACAAAAAAGGGTTGCCTCAATATTGGCTAACAAGAGGATTATTTCGCAACAGAATAGTTAACATAGTTTCAATTTTTTTATTTTTCCTCAGTTGCTTTGGTGTTCTCATTGAACTAACTCTAATATCATCCTCCCCTACGCGGATCAGTAGTGACAATTATATTTATTATTATTGTTGGTGGTTTTATTTTTTTTTAGTTTAGTGTTTTTATAGTTTAGATACAGGCGAAATATCCCCCTTATTTTAGACTTTCATCTCTTTTCTCTCTTCTGGCCGCAGTCTCGTTTGAGGTTTTTTTTTGCGTTGACTTTTATCTCTCTTTGTTGTTTGTTGTCATGGCTGGCCAGTTCAGCTTAAGAACTTTCATTGGTAACTCCAATAGTAAACCGGGATAAAGTAGTGATTGGACTGCATACTAGCATGCTACTAACAACGGGTAACTAGGATAATTTAAAACCTATTTCTCAAACGCTGGAGGAGGGAGGGGTTTCAAACCTGCCACCATAGTTATTTGAACTTTAGACTATTTTGAACAAAATGGATACCTCAAACTTTCGATTTGACACAAATAGGGAAAAGACGGCGTGGAGGGAGGGCTAGTTGCCCTCCAATCACATTTGAATCTTAAAAAGGAACTAGAACATTCAGTTTTCAATCAAGTAAGCTTCCTCCAAAGTTTATTCGACCAGTATTTGTTTAAACTGTGCCTTCGGAGATGACGAAACCCCCTACAGCCCCCGTACCTAGGGCTATAAGTTAGGCAAGTTGCCCACAGTTAACATATAAGACATTTATAGGAAGAGCTGTCGCATAAACTTCAAAAGGGCTCGTTCAATTTCTAAATCGGAAGTTCTAGTGCTCTTTTTAAAAGTGAGAAGTGATTGGAAGGTAACACGCCCCCCCCGCACCCTCTTCCTCCAAATACATCCGATCAGCAGTTTAAGATATCCATTTTTCTTCAAAATAGGTCAAAGATGAGACAACAAAAACTCCAGGATCGATAAAACCCCCTAGAGCCCAGTACATGTGTTGGAAGGTATACCCCAGGGGCATATTAAGTTTTCATGGAAGATGTGGTCGTACAAAATTCAGAAGGGGCTCATTTAATTAGAAAATTGAAATTTCAATCTGCCTCATTAAGAATCAAAAGTGATCAGAGGGCAACTAAACTTCCTTCCCACGCCCTCTTTCCCCAAATGAATCCGATAAAATTTTAAGATAGCCATTTTGTTCAAACCAGCCATTTTGTATCGACCAAATTTTCACTCTTAAATTAATAATTGACAATTGCCTGAGTTATCAAACCCCTTTAGTCTTTAGTTTTATAGATTATTAGCTAGCGTTTGATTCAGCCGATAAAAGAGCCTTGACGAATTCTTATTCTTGTATGGTACGCTAGACAAATATATTAAGTGGTAGGTGCTTATGCACGAGAATAAAACTGGTGCGGTTAATGTAGGAAATGGCTTTAGTGGCTGTATATATATATATATATATATATATATATATATATATATATATATATATATATATATATATATATATATATATATATATATATATATATATATATATATATATATATATATATATATATATATATATATATATATATATATATATATATATATATATATATATTTATATATATATATATATAGTAGGGTTAGAGTTAAGAAGGGTTTTATTTTATCCCCATTTATATGGATAATTTTGATGGACGTTTTCCTAAGGAGCAAATGAAAGAAAATGGAAGAACACGGAATCAAATTGGACAGAAAAACTTTCCTGGACTTAGATTATGCTGATGATTCAAGCGTAACAGATGAAAATGTTGGCAAAATGAACGAACGTTTAGAGGTTTTGCAAGTTCAGATTGATAGAATGGATTTGGAAATTTGTGTTAAGAAGACTAAGTTGCTAATGCTAGGAATTAGTGAATATGAGAAGGTGACGTTGGGCAACGAATGATCAAGTTGACAACTTAGTTTACCTTGGTAGCATTATTAGCAAAGACCGTGGGTGCTGTGAAGATGTTAAAAGTACAATAGCCAAGGCTCTGGGCGTTTTTTCACAGTTGAAAAAAATTCCGAAGAATACGAAGAAAAGTCTGAAGGAACCAAGATTAGAATATTAGATGCCACAGTGATGACAGTGGTTAAATATGGTTTTGAATCGTGGCCGTTCCAAAAAACGGAGAAAGATTTGCTAGATGTTTTACAGAGAAATTGCCTAAGGATCTTTATGGGTACCCGACTAACTCACGGACTTTCAAATAGTTGGCTGCACTAAAACTATGGTTCCATCCCGCTATCTAGGGCTATAAAGAGAGAGAGAGAGTTTGAAATGGCTTGGGCACGTCCTGCGGATGAAGGATGACAAATTAGCGAAGATTGTCCTTTTCGGCCAACTGTCTGGGGCTAAAAGGAAAGGTGGTCGTCCACGGTTGGAGTGGCAGAACGTCATAAAAAAGATTCAATGAAGATGGGAAGTTCCTGGGAAGGTGTAAATAGGGAGACTCTGAATGGATTGGGATAAGGGACGAGTAGCTGTGTTGGGCTCAGGCGGCTTGGTGCTGCGAAGAGTTTTTCGTAGTAGTAAGAAATTTATAAGTAGCAAGATTAGTAGCAAGAAATAAAAGTAAGAAAGTTTCTTCCCAGCGGAATTCAATATAATTCTTGATGTGATGCAATGCCAGTTGCAAAGCTTAGAATTTGTGCTTTGAAATCATTCCCCGTTTTCTTAACATTCAACAAGGTGCAACCACTCGTATTATACCCAAAATTAAAATCAATATTTAATTAAACTGTTATTTTAATTAACTTATTGGTAGACATCCTTTGTACTTGCATTTTGCTGAAAAATAAGCTTTCCTTTTTTTGTTTTTTTTAGAATTAAAATTGAATCGGAAAACCTATTAATTTCATGACTGGTGAAATGCTGTATAGAGCCTTATGATTTTTTTTTTTTATGTAGATCACTTAAGGATTTTACTTTTTTATTCCTGGTTTGTTTTGTCATTTTTGTGTTTTCAATAAAGCACTATTTTTCAGAACCCTTCAATTCAATTATAACAAGATATCACGAGCCATTTTGTTTGAAACAATTTTCCAAAAATGTTACATTAGCCACAAAGCATTAATTTTTGTTAGTTGTAAGTTTCAATTTCGCTCTTTATTTTCATATGACAATTTGCTTAATGTAAAAATAAGAAGAATCAAATTTGTTGATGACTTCTAGGACAGAGCTTTTTTTTTCTCAGTTGTGATAAAGTATTGTAGTACTAGAATTAAATAGGATATGAGTATGCCCAAAACAGTTGAGATAAAATCACAAACCCCCGAAAACATATGGAAAGAGAAAAGTTATTTTGTAAGGTAGCACTGTTTCTTAAGTGGGGGCAATTTAAACAAATGGTATGCAGCAAAACTGTCCTAGGACGCCTTTTTTCTTGTAATAAGTCATCAAAAGCAACAGTATAAATTCAGGTTTTTAAGCAACGATGGAAATAAGTTATTTGGAGATTTCAGAGAAACTACTGAAGCTTTTGTTTCATGGATTGAAAGAGTTTTACCTACCATAAAGCTGACATGAATTGCAACATTATCTTGCTAGCCTAATCTAACTCTTAGCAGGAAAGTGGAAAGGCATTTGAAGCTTATTTTTCCTAAGCCCACAGAATACGTTTGGAATCATTCTAAGTAGATAAGAAAACATTAAAAAATTGTCCCCTCTTTGGCATCAAGGTTTGACAACGAATATTGAAAGTTTTCTATTATACACACGCAAAACAGTTTTTATGGAGTCAAAAATCGATTGTTGTTTTCCCAGTAGGAATTTTGAAACAAAGCCTTGACTCGCATATGCGGAGAAAAAAAACTAACAGGTCACAAAGTTTGATATTGGTCATCATAGATTCAAACTGCGCATCATTAACCGACGAAAAAATTACATCATGTTAGTAAATATTCACTTTCTAAACTCTTTCCCCTCACTAGGACTTCTAAGTAGGAATAATAAGTTTCATAAAACGCAATCTTCCGCATTAAGAAAACATAAGAGTATTAGTAATAATTCACAAGGATCCTTTTTATTTTTTTGTGCTTTTATCCTATGGATTGAGATTAGGTTTAAAACTTTTGGTCCAGTATGAGAGACAGTACATATAGTGTAGTGTTTACATCGACACATATGAAATCGGGCTAACTTTGCAGATGTTCAGGTAATTCGAGCTGAACCTATTGCAGAAGCTAAAGAGATGCTTTGATTATTTTCAAAGCTGGATAACTACTCCAAGTCCTTTCGAGTGTTAACTTGGAGTTGACTTTTAGTGTAAACAGATCGTAAATTTAAATTACAATCCAGAACTATAATTATTAAGCAGAAAAATTAATAAGAAGACTGCTATTAATCAGTTTACAATTATGGATACATGTAACTTAACAACAAGAAATTAAGAGTTTACGAGGCCGGCACCTCACATCATATCCTGGTTATTCATTGGCATTATTTGAAAAAGGACAAGAAATTAAATAAAAACTTGTTCCGTCAACTAAAAGTAAGGAGCAGCATTAAATCTTAAAGAAAGATTAGAAATAATTCCGTATATATCCTAAAATTATTTTCCTTTTTCCTAAAGTTTGAATTTTTGTCCCAATTCTTTTAGAACTATTGCTGAAACACAAGGGTTGTCAAATCGGAATATCATAAAGCATAAAAAACATTGGCGAAACAAGCCATGAGAAACGAGCAATATCATAAAGCACAAAAAACATTGGCGAAACGAGCCATGAGTTGAGGAGTGGGCAGCCCCCCTTACATGCGGAATAATCTATATTCTTTTGAAGTTTTAATATTGCTCCTTATTTTCAGTTGAAAAAAACTTTATTCCTTTTTTTAAGTGTAATAAAACACTAAACTGTATGTTAAATCCTGAATAGCGATCTAAGTTTTGTCTTCTATTTTGTTAGTATAAATAAGTCAAGATCAAACAACACTGCGCTCTAGAAAACAATTTGCAAAACCTACATCGCTCAAGATTCTATTCTTTAGTTATTCTATTAGCACAAAAGAAGACTAATTGCATAAACATCATGGAAGTAGCGATAGTTGCGACCCAGTAAAGGGCTGACTGGGGCCAATAGCCACCAAAAGTTTAAAAATACATTTTAGAAAAAAACTGTCTTCCGAAAAAAATAACATTTCTAGCTCCTTCAGGAATGGTAACTATTTTTTGATTAATCTACATTAAAATGTTATCTTGAAAACAAATTAAAAGAAATTTTCTCTTCCAAGCGCCGACCCATTTCGAATGACCAATTCTCCTAGAATACTAAATCAAAGAGGCAAAAATAATGAAGAAAGGAACATTAAGTAAACAATTTAAATACTTTAAATAGTTTCATTAATAATTCAACTTTATTCTTGTAACTCCTCAATGATACTAAGGATAATTACCCCATTGGCTCTTTCTTTGACAAATCCTCGATTTTTCAAATACCAATTTTAAGAAAGATACAAAGCTAAACCTACATTTAATGCCCTACTTTCTAGAAAAACCCATGGTAACTTCCTTAGTTTTTTTTGCTTAAGTTGGTAAAGATATTTTTATAAGGTTTATTGCCAATATTTTTAAAACTCCCCCAAAACATCTAAAAATTAATTGAAGAAGCAAGGTTGTCTTGAAGAAAGTAAAGAAAAAAGTTGAAACGTAAGTCAAATTTGTTTTGAAAAATGGTGTCAAACAAACAAATTTGGAAAATTTTCCTATATTTGCAGAATTCTGAAAAATAGCGCTTCGCTGAAAACTAAGCAATCTTGAATTTCTTAGAGAATTAAAATATTGTTATAAAATCGATTGATTTATGGCTGGTCAAAGGCCGTTAAGACCCTTATTCTTTTATTTTCTGCATGCCACTAGAAGATTTTCCTGTTTTTATTCCTGTTTTGTTGCTTCGGTTTTACATTTAAAGTAAGGGACTAGTTTTCCAGAATTCCAAAAATAGAGGGGGATATCATGAGTTAGTTTGTTTGGAACAGTTTCCAAAACAATGCTTCATTAACCGAAAAGCAGTAACTTTTGTTGGTTTTAAGTTTCTACTTCGCTCTTTACTTTCACCAGGCATTTTTTTTCTTTGATTCACAAACAGGAAGAATCAATCCCAGCGTTCTCAATTTGTGAATTTTTCTTAAAAATTTGAAGGTGTCTTTCAGGAAAGAATATATTTTCTATAGCTCAGTTGTGATACAATATGCGGAGTGCTAGAATAAATAGAACAAGCATATCAGTAAAATAGTTGATATATAATTATTATGACTGCGTCTCTGTACCCCTATCAACCAAAAAGAAACTGTAAAGAAAAACGATATTTTGGAAGGTAGTAATATTTTTTAAACGGAGATTAGATAAAACAATTGCACACGGCGAAACCATCCTAGGACGTCTTGTTTTTGTCATTAATCAACAAAAGCACAAGTAGACAGAAATTACTAAAACTTTTGCATCATGGATTGGAATAGTTTTACCTACTCGACTGCAATAATTAAAAAGCTTGACATATGCCATTTTGGCCGAAAGTGAGTTATACATGTGTCATGGGTAATCTAGGCACGAGGAATTTAATGGTGCGGTCAGAATGATCATATCCTGCACTGTTGCAAAGACAAAAAGAGACATAAGCCTCTAAGTAGTGTCTGTCTTTTTTTTGTCAGGTCTTGTTGCAATTCAGAATGACAGAAGAGTATTATCTTACGGAGCTATAACATGGGGAACTGGCATTTGTGTCCTTTTTTTGTTAACAAAAAGGAGACTTGCACCATAAAATAAAATTATTCTGAATTCACTCAGAATACTTGAATTTAATTCATACCACTGAAGAGAGCATAAGATGGTTTAGAATATGTTCCTTTTATCCCTATTATCTTCATCCTTTAGAGCGACCAAAGCCGATTAACTTTTTTCTGTTTTTTTTTTGGCTCTCTTGAAAAGTTACAAAAATGACATACAGTTAAGCTGGCATTGAAACACTACATAATTGACGATGATCACTTTCATTTTTTTGTACGGTCTATCCTAAGAATCAATGGCAAGTTAAGTTGGAAACTTATGCTTCAAAATGAGAGACAGTAGCCTATATATTGTTTAGGGTTTAAAATGATAAATAACGAATGAGGCAAACTTTGGAAATGTGTGAGCAATTTCAGCTACGCCTATTACTGAAGCTAAAGAAATGCGTTTCTTATTTTTAAAAGTGGAGAACTACTACAAGGCCTTACGAGTGTTTCCACTAACAGTCATCAATATTGATAACAAGTCTTCAAAACTTAGGGAGACGATTCTAGAAATTATGAAGGCATCAAATAGAAGTTACAAGCCATATAATGAAAAAAAAACACACACAAACAAACCTAAAATAGGGTTTCCGAAAAGTTTTAATTCAGCCTATAGAGAGGGTAGAATACCTGACTGCCTTACGACTCCTAAAAGCCCAGAGCACTTAATCGATTTGATTGACCCACCCTCCACTGTTTAATTGAGAATATAAGCATTGACAGAAATGATTTATGAACCTCATTAAACTTGTTATGAAGAATCAACATTGTTTGTTCTTCTGTTATTATGCTTCATTTATCTTATAGAAGTGTTTCTGCTTTACAATTTATAGAAAACCTGCTGCTATAACTGATTTTCCATTTGCAATCAAACTAGAAAGAATTTAGACAAGGAAAAGAAATTTAACCATTGGGAAATTTTGATCATTAATTAGAAAGCCTGATTTTATTTTTTTAAATTCCCTTTTTTAACTTAAAAAACACACTTAGGCAACTTTGAATTGTTCAAACGTGATTTAATGCGTTTTTTCAATAAATAAGTGCTGATTCTATTCTGCTTTTAACTCAGTTTGGTTGGCTCAAAAAGCTGTTTTCATTAATAGTGGTCCTTGTTTGTTTGTTTTTCGTTTTTGTTGTTTTTTTTCTTTTATTAGGAGTCGAATAAAGGAAAAACAATCAAAACCTGCTTTACAGCAGACAAGTTTTCGGACCTTAAAACTATGGATTTTTTTTATCGGAACAATGTTTCTTCAAGTTATATATTTGGTAAGTTATATTTACTAGGAACATGTTATTTTTGTACCTAACAGGACGTACTGGTTTTAACAAGTTTTCATAAAGACTGGAAAAGCGAAATCTATATAAAGCTTTCTAAAAAAATTGCTTTCAGCAATGTTTAGAATAGACTTCAGCCCAAAAATAAAGTTGAAGTGGTGGCAGCCCTCAAGTCTTTAAGATTTTTTCTTGCTTAGACAAATTAATTTTACGTGAATGACTTTTCTTTTCAATTTAATTTAATTTGTTTGCCATTTGTTTATACTATATAGATTCTAAACTGCATAGTAAATGTGCTTAAAATGAAACACATAACTCCGTGAGAGTCTTGGGAGCTACCCAAATAAAAAGAGACGAATCAGTGCTTTGCATGTGAAAAAGTAATTTTTATTTGTTGTTCAAGATGGGGGAATATAACTTTCTATATACTGTATTTGGCCATGGCAATTCCAATGGTACAGCTTGCATTCCCATCCGACCCCATTTTCAAGGGGTACCAGTGTCTTCTTGTGATTTCCGTAATTCTTTGGATTAAACTTTTACTATTAACATTATCCAACCAAACTGTTATCATACCTGAATACACTTCAATTATTCGCTATCCAACGACTGCTTGACCTTTTTTTTTCTTTTTTTTTATACACTTTGGTCAAATTTGGATCTGGTATGAGATTCAAATTCAAACGGTTTTTAAAAGTAAGGATCATATTAGTAAACATCAAATACACTATCGTGTTATCTTCATTACTTTATTACTCTATCTGAGCACTTAAAATAGCTGGAATTACAGACAGCTTCAAATTTTTCAGGTACAAAAATTCGCAAGCTGTTCCCCCCAACTTTAGATCCACATAGGCCTGACTCGAGTTTCAAAGCACCGACTTTAGTTTGACCGCATAGATGCTCTCAACGTTAATATTTAAGAAAAACTTGAAGTATACAACCCTTGAATCTAATAGCTATTAATATTAAAAAACTAAATTTTTTGATAACGAACGAAGTTGAAACCTAAACCAAACGAAAAATACTAATTTGCTGCTTATGCAAATACATTTATAAAACTAATGCAAGTTAACTAACTGCTGTTATTTCCTTGCGTTTGAAGGATTATTCAAAACTGCGCTTTAAAGTTGGATTTATTCAAATATTACGATTAATAATTTTCTGTTAATTTGGGAGTACAAAAGCTAGTCTGTCCTCAAATATTTTAAAAACAAGCCAACAAAATAATTGAGCCCTTAGCCATTTTTCTGCAAATTTCTTGTAGCCTGTTTGCGCTGGCAGCAAAACAGGGACTCCTTCAGTACTATCCATTCAAAAACACAATTTCCTCTGTTTTAAAAGGTGGAGTCAACACCTGGTCAACACATTTACGAGAGCGATGACTTCAATGGTGTTCTTTTTATTTCAGTTTGACGAGGACATGTCTCAATTGAAGGATTTCAGTATCTCTTATAAAATCGAGAATATTGTGTTAATAGTTAAACATTATTGTGGTGTTGAAAACATAGAGTAGTTTTTGTTTCTGAAATTATAACAATTGAGATTTTTTGGCAAGACAGTTTGTTTAAAAACACACCTTGAAAGTTTGGTTAATATAGGTAGCAATTAGATCTTTCTTAGGTTCCTGCTGCTTTTGTAACTATGATGGGAGACTATAAACCCCCAGTTAAATGCCATCAACGATAGTAAATTTAATCTTACAGTTTATAAATCCTCCAGCCTTCTCTACTTTTGAAATGACACTGATATGAAAAGTGTCTTCCAAATTATTAATTAAGCACCTCTCCACGATCTTTCTAGTAACCTATTGGCACTCGTGAAAAACAAAATAAGAAAAAAGATATATATGACTGCTATTGTATAAAAAGCAATTTTCCTTGATTTTCAAG
Source organism: Artemia franciscana (assembly GCF_032884065.1). Classification (NCBI taxonomy): domain Eukaryota; kingdom Metazoa; phylum Arthropoda; class Branchiopoda; order Anostraca; family Artemiidae; genus Artemia; species Artemia franciscana. The sequence goes on along the minus strand of NC_088863.1, from coordinate 40,577,604 downwards.
ATGGAGGGTTGTAAACTTTACCTTTGCATTTTTCAACGAATTCTCAAAGACATACTTTTTAGTTTGATTTGACGTCTTGTTTGAGCGTTTTTAGGCTCTTTATCAACATTAAAAAAAAATTCAATTTTCTAGAACCATTATTCTATTTAATATGAATAGCAGTTAATATTTCTTAATTTTTCTCCACTGAGAAATGTTTCCCACTAGATTGTTTCTTAGGAAACACTTTTTTAATCTATTAGCACCGACGTTCCCATCGGGTAACGTCTCATTTTAATACATTTTGCCCAAAAGCAGCTCGGGTTTGTTTTAAGGTTTCGAAAAATGAAAAATTTTGTTTTGCCGTTTTAAAACTATATACTTCCCTGCCTTAGAATCAATGAAGCACTTATACTGCATAATAAATATCTACAGAGTACGGAAAGAGTACTGGAAAACTAAAAATGTCCCCATTCGGAAACACCTGGCGTTTCGGTACCACAAAGTGTCTTATGGATCGGGAACCGATGGTGCATTCAAGTTTGCAGATTGCTCCCGTACAATGCTTAAAGATACTGTCGTTATACTAGACGAACTAAATGATAATGAAGAATATATTGATATTATTATAATTTCCTTTGATGTGGGGGTAGTCAGTGACGAATAGGAAAGGAATAAGGCCCAGACAGGTTATTTGAATGATCTTCCATATGATGTTACAGGGACAATAGAGTTTCATATCACCCATAGTTCCGTAACAGACGATATGGCTGAAGATAATCCATCCAAATTCCTGCCGCTTTCACTTTGGATGCTGATTATTTTGACAACGTTCCACTAAACCTTTGTAGGAAATCAGCCCCAATAATATGTCATGGACAGTCTTCAAAAATTACATCTAAGAAATCTGGAGGTTCGAAGAAAACCCAAAGGAATGTTCCAGGATGGAAAAAGATAGCGTAATTTGGGGGATCTTCCATCAGAATCCCTACCTAGACTAGAAAACAAAGTCAGCCACATGATAAACATGCCCGAAATTGACATTTTCAGTCAGTTTTAGGACGAAACTATTCATTCTATAATCATATGGGTAACAATACGTTAATGCTACTCAGAATGATGCCATCAGTTTAATGTTGAGTATTGAAGAACTTGACAATTGTTTGGAAATTTTGCTAATATCAGTATATTCCCCGCGAAAGAATGTAATGGTCCCGGTCAGTCGGCCTAGTCATTCCTATAGTTGGACAAGTCATAAGGTGCCACACATTTCTAAAGATAAAGAAAAACTTTGAGCCCCAGAAAAGCAACAAAATGGCTAGAACTAGGCCGCTTGTTGATGCCGTGAACAATGAACTTCAGCAATATGAGACGTTTTGTCAAAAAACTTTCCTTGGACGAACAAATGATATCTTCCCTTGGTAATCATAGCTGCAAGATTTTTATCCAAGGATAACCGATTCGATTTGGATACAAAGCATGAGTGCTAGATTTTTCTCATGGCTATACCTACAAAATCAATCTGTATAGTGGGAAGAGTGAGTAAGCCAGTAATACGCCTAGATCCACAAGTGATCACAAATCTATTGTCTGTTGTTGAAGAAGCAGCCCTTCATGAAGCCTTCTTTGACGATTTCTTCACAAGCCACCATCTTCTCGCACCTTTTCACTCGAACGGATTTTGTGCCATAGTCACTGCAAGTGAAAATAACTTAAAGGGATATTGTCTAGAAGAAACTGAAATCTTCGGAAAGAAGGAACATAATTATTATGACTTCAGCTTTGATGAAGTGGTTTTAGCTAGGAAGTGGATTGATAGCACAGCTGCTTGTGAAGCAAAAATTTACAACTCTGTAGTACTGCTTCACCAGGAAACAATGCGGTTCTATTTACAATGACGAAACCTTCTGTCCAGGTCATGGTGGGTGCTCAGAATATTCTCAGATCTACCCTGAAAAATCAACTACTCATGAACTGGTGACAGAAGAGAGGTATGATCGATGCCAAGTATGAAAAGAATGCGCGGCGAGAGTGCAGAGAATGTCAAATTTCACTTGTGACGGTGTTACGAGGAAATCCATTCCTAGGTTTAATTTATATTTTACTAGCTGTTGGGGTGGCGCTTCGCGCTCCCCCCAAGCCCCCCCCCCCGCGCGCGTAAGTCGTTACGCGTCATATTAGTTACGCGCCATTGTAGTTGTGTCCCTGTGTCCCACCTGTGAATAGAGATAGATATATATGTATATGTTGCATATAAATAGATTGTCAGGTTTACTGACTCTTGAACATGCAACATATAATTGTCCATGGGAAAAACAATCCGTATTCAGATCTATACCTCATTATTCTAATGATGTGTCCCTGTGTCCCGGTCGTCATTTATATTCCCTGTGTCCCGGTCGTCATTTGTGTCCCGGTGTCCCAGTTTGTAATTTCTCTTTGAGTGTCCCGGTCGTCATTTATGTTCCCTGTGTCCCGGTGTCCTGGTCGTCATTTGTGTCCCGGTGTCCCGGTCTGTAATTTCTATTCGAACAATCCCTGTGTCCCGGTCGTCATTTATATATCCCGCCTGTGCCCCCGGCGTCCCCGTTGTAGTTGTGTCCCTGTGTCCCGGTCGTCATTTATATTCCCTGTGTCCCGGTCGTCATTTATATTCCCTGTTTTCCGGTCGTGATTTGTGTCCGGGTGTCCCAGTCTGTAATTTCTCTTTGAGGCTCCCGGTCGTCATTTATATTCCCTATGTCCCGGTCGTCATTTGTGTCCCGGTGTCCCGGTATGTAATTTCATCAGTTGACAAACATGACGTCAGTCGACAAACAACTTCATGACGCATACAGCTCAATCCTTATAATGACGTCAGTCGACAAAAATAACGTCAGTCGAAACACAAACATGACGTCACTCGATATACACACACAGACAACCTATTTTTATATATATAGATAGATACTAACTTTGACAAAATATGAAAATATTGTGACAAGGTATATATCCATAGATGGGCTTCACATCCATGGATAACATGAACGCCTAACGTTCCAATATGGGATAGAACCATAATCATACCATTGGTGCGAAAGAATATTTGACACCACATACGTTTAAGTTAAAATCACCTATTTCACTGCAAAAAAGAAACCATCACAAGATTTTACCGGTACCTTGTCTTGGGCGTTATTGGGTTAAAGTTTCAGTTACTAGGGGTGAGGGTTCACTCTTTATTAGGTTTATTGTGATAGAATAGCCTATATCGCAGCCTTAATTCATTTGGGGAATGACCTTATACATTACCCTACCACAAGGCATAACAGGGTAGGAAAGGCGCACATATAATCTATTTACTAGCTATTTTGGTTTTTAGGTTAAATTCTACTAAAATTATCAATAAAATGTATCTTTTACCTGCTTTTCTTGAATTTAGATTTGCTGAAGGTAGTTTGGGGTCATGTCAGAGCAATTAGCTAGTCGAAGCCACAGCTGTGGATATTGTTGCTGTGTGACATTTAACAAGGGTCATATCTTACATTTTTATACTTTTGAATCGATTCGTTGTTTCTGTTGATTGTTTAATTATTCTTTAGTTAAGTTTCTGCCCTAGCCAAGCACTTTTTGTGCTTTCCAGGCAGATGATGTATAGTAGTTATGTGTTTTTGTTTAAATATACATGATTGAATTGAAATAATTGCCAAAATACTGTTGGGTGAGCTGCATTCAAAGTGTGGATTAGTAAAATAATCTATTTTCAATCACGTTTTAATAATTTAATCTACATTATCTTGCTGATTTATGTTTCTGAAATTGCTTAGCAAATAGTTTTTGGCAATTATCTCGGATGTTTCATAATGTCAAATACGACCCTTAGGCATAACAGCAAAGATTGACAAAACTAAATCCACAAAATTGTTAGGCTTTTGGGTGGCTAATTCTTCTCCACAGACAAGATGATTTTCTAAGTTATCTCATTCATTTTTACTAGATGATAATGCCAAAGAACAAAATGTGCAAGATTTCAAAATATAATGAGTTTCAAGCAATAAATAAAATTAGATCTACGTTGCATTGGCAACGTGAGGTGTTGCAAAAACCTTTGTTCGGCTTCGCCGGGTAAAGCTTTGCGACAGCAACACTTTTGTTCTGTTTCCTCGCTTCGATTAAACGCTTAAGTTGTTAATCTGTAAGGATCTTAAAATAAATACTAGGTACAACAACTCGCAGAAGTTGCAAGCCCCTCATTGCAACCAGCAAAAGTTGCAAACCCTTCATCGCTGAAGATTATTGTAGCGTAACAACTGATTATTACTTACAAGTCCCCTACATATCTTACCACTGGAACCAAATTGGCCTCATCATCAAATACACTGGAAACAAATAATAGGTAGGCCTACACTAACTAGCAAAAATTGCGGACCCCTCATTGCCAAAGACAATTATGAGCTAACAGCTGACTATTGCTTAAAAATCCCATATGTGTCTCACAATTGGTATCGGCCTAATTTTGGTTTCAGTGTGTATCTTGCTACTGAAGTTGTCAACCCCTTTTAAACTTTCAAACTGGTATATCCCATGAAGAATTTTTCTACCAAAAAATGAATGACATATACTTTGATCAGCTCATCAAGATCTTTCATCTGCCGTCGAAAAAAATCTATCTGTCATAGTTCAAAAGTTGACTTTTTTGCCGTAGACCAAGTTTCTAACGTCATCAAACAGTTCGTGGTAACGAACTGTAGTAAGGAGCGACCCGGCTCAATAGTAACCAAAACTCTAAAGAATTGAATTTTGATATCAATAGCTACATCAAAAGAATCGCATTTTAATGCTGATTTTAAATATATAAGTTTCATCAAGTTTAGTCCTACCCATCAAAAGTTACGAGCCTGAGAAAATTTGCCTTACTTATGAAAATAGGGGGAAACAACCCCTAAAAGTCGTAGGATCTTAACGAAAATGACACCATCAGATTCAGCGTATCAGAGAACCCTACTGTAGAAGTTTCAAGCTCCTATCTACAAAAATGTGGAATTTTGTATTTTTTGCCAGAAGACAAATCACGGGTGCGTGTTTATTTGTTTGTTTTTTTTTGTTTTTTTGTTTTTTTTTCCCAGGGGTCATCGTATTGACAAAGTGGTCCTAGAATGTCGCAAGAGGGCTCATTCTAACGGAAATGAAAAGTTCTAGTGCCCTTTTTAAGTGACCAAAAAATTTGGAGGGCATCTAGGCCCCCTCCCACGCTCATTTTTTTCCCAAAGTCAACGGATCAAAATTTTGAGATAGCCATTTTGTTCAACATAGTCGAAAACCATAATAACTATGTCTTTGGGGATGACTTACTCCCCCACAATCCCTGGGGGAGGGGCTGCAAGTTACAAACTTTGACCAGTGTTTACATATAGTAATGGTTATTGGGAAGTGTACAGACGTTTTCAGGGGGATTTTATTTTATTTGGGGGTGGGGCTGAGGAGAGGGGGCTATGTTGGAGGATCTTTCCTTGGAGGAATCTGTCATGGGGGAAGAAAAATTCAATGAAAAGGGCGCAGGATTCTCTAGCATTACTATAAGAAAACAATGAAAAATAAACATGAAAACGTTTTTTCAAATGAAAGGAAGAAGTAGCATTGAAACTTAAAACGAACAGAGATTATTACGCATATGAGGGGTTCTAAAAATACTTTAGCATAAAGAGCGAGGTATTTAGGAGGAGATAAATACCTTGCTCTTTATGCTAAAGTATTTTTAGTAATTTCAACTATTTATTCTACGGCCTTTCTGATTCAGGGGTCATTCTTAAAGAATTGGGACAAAACTTACGATTTAGTGTAAAGAGCGAGGTATTAATGAGGGTACAAACCCCCTCGTATACATAATAAAAATATAAGGTTATGAAAGTTTGTTACGTAAGTTGATTCTTAAGTTACGCATATTTTTTACTAATAAAAACGTTCGTTAAAATTAAAAGTTCTAGTTGTCTTTTTAAGTAACCGAAAAATTACAGGGCAACTAGGCCTCCTTCCTCACCCCTTATTTCTCAAAATCATCTGACCAAAACTAAGAGAAAGCCATTTAGCCAAAAAAGGAATTAATATGCAAATTTCATTTTAATAATTTATGTGCGGAGAGCCAAAACCAAACATGCATTAATTCAAAAACGTTCAGAAATTAAATAAAAAAAAACTAATTTTTTTAGCACAAAAGTAAGGAGCGACATTAAAACTTAAAACGAACAGAAATTACTCCGTATATGAAATGGGTTGTCCCCTCCACAATCCCTCGCTCTTTACGCTAAAGTTTGACGTTTTGCCACAATTCTACTTTTTAAAACAATTAAAAGCTTTAGCGTAAAGAGCGAGGGATTGTGGAGGGGACAACCCATTTCATATACGGAGTAATTTCTGTTCGTTTTAAGTTTTAATGTCGCTCCTTACTTTCAGCTAAAAAAATTAGTTTTTTTTTATTTAATCACTTAAAAAGGAGCAAAGGATAAACTCTAATTTCTTTAGCAATGGGAAAACTTTAAAGTTTAAGAGGCACATCTGAAACCATTCTTCTACCGCTTTCCCGAGTGCGAAAAACCGAATGATAAACTCAGCTGAAATCACAAACAGAAACGGGTAGAAGCAATAGATGGCAACACTTTCGGTCCCCACTTTTTTGTTTCTGTAAATTTTTCTATTTATCATTGGCTGTGGGGCTGGGTAACTGCCGCGTATATTTAACACAATAGATTTTAGTGCATCTTCAATTTGAAACTGGTGCCTGCCTGCTTGTCTACTAGAACGGAGCTTTCCGCTCGAAATCAGAAACATGGTTTGATGAAACGAAAGCTTGACTGCATAACTTCAGATAGTTCTCTCTGACATAGGCAATATAACTCCAAGTCACTTCACGTACTATAGGCTCTGGCTCAAGGACAAGCAAAAGCCATCATTTTGGCCCCAGGCAAGAGTTCTACGAAGTTTTCCAAAATGCAAAGTCATATTCGTCAATCTGGCTTAGGGTTCACACTTCCCATAAAAACCGCAGAGGTTAGACCCTTACTACTTTCTAGGAATAAGCTGAAATCGGGGTGCTAGGAACAAAAAAAAGGAAAAAAAAAACTCGACAAAACCAAAGTGTTGCTCTCGTAACACAATAATGAAAAACTCAATAAATAAATGTGAATGATTGCTCAAAGATCTTGATATACTTTTCTTCAATTATTCAGTAATTTACTCTATTAATTCCGATGTACATAAATACACACATATAGGTGTAGCACATATTACACGACACCGTGGTGCACTTTACAGAGCCACTAGTGGCCCCGCAGAAAAATCAAACAGTTCGTGGTAACGAACTGTAGTAAGGAGCGACCCGGCTCAATAGTAACCAAAACTCTAAAAAAACTCCAAAACTCTACCAATACCTACATCAAAAGAATCGCATTTTAATGCTGATTTTAAATATATAAGTTTCATCAAGTTTAATTTTACTGATCAAAAGTTACGAGCCTGAGAAAATTTGCGTTATTTTAGAAAATAGGGGGAAACGCCCCCTAGAAGTCATAGAATCTTAACGAAAATCACACCATCAGATTCAGCGTATCAGAGAACCCTACTGTAGAAGTTTCAAGCTCCTATCTACAAAAATGTGGAATTTTGTATTTTTTGCCAGAAGGCAGATCACGGATGCGTGTTTATTTGTTTTTTTTTTTGTTTTTTTTCTCAGGGGTGATCGTATCGACCCAGTTGTCCTAGAATGTTGCAAGCGGGCTCATTCTAACGGAAATGAAAAGTTCTAGTGCCCTTTTTAATTGACCAAAAAAATTGGAGGGCACCTAGGCCCCTTCCCACGCTAATTATTTTACCAAAGTCAACTGATCAAAATTCTGAGAAAGCCATTTTATTCAGCGTAGTCGAAAAACCTTATAACTATGTCTTTGGGGACGACTTACTCCCCCACAGTCACCATGGGAGGGGCAACAAGTTACAAACTTTGACCAATGCTTACATATAGTAATGGTTATTCGGAAGTGTACAGGCGTTTTCAGGAGGATTTTTTTGGTTGGGAGAGGGGTTGAGAAAAGGGGGATATGCTGGGGGAACTTTCCATCGATAATTTGTCATGGGGGAAGAAAATCTCCATGAAGGGAGCGCAGGATTTACTAGCATTAGGTAAAAAAAAACAATGAAAAAATAAATACGAAAAAGTTGTTTCAGCTGGAAGTAAGGAACAGCATTAAAACTTAAAACAAACAGAAATTATTATCCATTTGAGGGGCTCACCTCGTCCTAATATCTCGCTCTTTACGCTAAAGTATTTTTAGTAATTTCAACTATTTATTCTACGGTTTATTTATTCTGGGGTCATTCTTAATGAATTGGGACAAAAAAAACCTCATATATGTAATAAAAATATGAGAATACAAAAGTTCTTTACGTAAGCTAATTTATAAGTTACGTAAATCTTTTACTAATAAAAATATTCGTAAAGAATTAAAAGTTCTAGTTGCCTTTTTAATTAACCAAAAAATCGGAGGGCAAATAGGCTTCCTCCCCCGCTCTTTTTTTCTCAAAATCATTCGATCAATCAAAAAATGCAAATTTCGTTTTAATTATTCCTCTGCGGAGAGCCAAAATCAAAACATGCATTGATTCAAAAACGTTCAGAAATTAAATAAAAAAAATTCCTCATCAACGCCCCGCTCTTTACGCTAAAGTTTTTTACTGTTTTAAAAAGAAGAATTGAGAGACAGAGTCAAACTTTAGCGTAAAGAGCGGGGCGTTGATGAGGAAGCAGCCTCTTTCATATACGAAGTAATTTCTGTTCGTTTTAAGTTTTAATGTCGCTCCCTACTTTCAGTTAAAAAAAACTTTTTTTTTTATTTAATTTATCTACCAAGAACTACTATCGGAATCATTGAGAAAAATTGTAACTATGTGTTGGAAAATGGACTTCAATACTTGTGATTTCCTACTTTAAAAATACTTAAATGTTTTTAAAGTGCATTTAAGATCCCTAAGATCCTTAATTTTAAAAAGCTTAGAAGTCTAGGATCGAGTACTGCTGATATAATAAAGGACGAACTGGTTTTGCGTTCAAATTAAGGCCTCCTTCTAGAAATCTGTCTATAGTGTCAGTCTTCTTAAGTCTAGGTTCGAAGTTACTTGGTATGCAATTTTCTTGCAGTCTTGATATTCTAATAAAACTTTTCAGCATGTATACAACAGAGAGGCTCTCAAAATGTTGTCTTAGCTTTTTAAATAATATCAGTTTCAAGTAACCTTGAACAATAACCCCGATGAAAAAAATAACGTAACATCTACCATTAGGGTTTTATAAATCAGAGGCAAATATTTGCGCAAAACTTATAAAAAAAATTGAATTGAAATTTAACAAAATGTTATAAACAGATATAGAACGTTTTCTACGAAATTTTCTGCTTTAAAACCCATTCCATGTTAAAATCAAGTTAGACTCCGGACAGTTTTGGAAATCTCATTTGACACGCCATTTTAAGGTTACACTAATAACATCTACTTAAACTATTCTCCAGTTCGGAACCCTCTCTAATGCTTTTAGGAGTTTACGTGGCAAGAAACAACATTTATGAAATTCCTTTTAAGAGTGTGTGCAAAATTTAAATTTTCCCATCATGATTGTTGCAATAACTTGTAAAGGACGAACTAGTTTCCATAGGCCCATACTAACATAAAATAAAAAATGAATTTTTAGAAAAACTATCAGGCTAAACAAATTTGCCGTTTCTAATGAATCTCCAATTTATGGGAATTTCAAAAAAAATCTTGAAGCCTTTCAAAAAAGGCGTTGGGTCAAAAAAAGTGCACCCTTGCCTGAACAAATAGAACAGTCAAATTTGTACATGAGTAGCACTGAAGTGTCCTCTTTTTTGTTGGTTTTTTTCCGCAACTAGCGGGGTACTGGGACATCATAGAGACCTATTTAAGGGCTCATTTCAAAGGAAATTTCTATGTATATGCTCTTTTGTAGGTATCAAAACATAATTTTAAAACTAAAATCTATTTTTTTTTTGCAAATGGATCTTCATGAATGACGGCATATAATCGGAAGTTATAACCATAAATGTTCTTGTAGTTAAACTTTATTTGTGACGTCAATCGCAACTTATATTCTTTATTTGCCATTTACAGCTCTAAGAAAGCGGAAGCTTTTTCCTGTGTGATTAAACAATGAACGTAAAGATCGAAATTAACGCTTAAGCAGGACAGGAATTATTCCTTTTGAGAGGGTTGTCCCCTCCAAAACTTCCCACTCTTTACGCCAAATTTTTACCGCTGACCTATTTCTTTAACAATGCCTTGCAATTGAATAAAACTTATTTTTAAATTAGTATTGAACTTTAATGCAAAGGGTGGAATGATTAGAAGGAGGCTTCCCTCTAAAATAAACTCTGTTCATTTTAAGTTTTTATTTTGCTGTTTGATTTAACGTGAAAGAAAACATTCTTTAAATTGCTGACCGTCTTCAGCACCATACCCTTGGCTACAGTAGCTGTAAAGAGGGTTTTCGCCCCTTGAAGGTGATTCTATTTACCAACATTTAACTTTTACACAGTAATACTTCGAAAAAGGGCTTAAATTGTGTATTTGCTCGCCTTACCTGAGATTAATGAGAACTTCTATTCCAGCTCCCCCCCCTTCGTGATTAATTTTGTCTTAATTACTTTGTTACGTAATTCAGTAGAAGTAAGGCAAGTTCCACTGCTCATACCCTACAAATATTTAGTTTAACTATTGGCATTTTTATCGTGCTGAATTTCGGTTTTAGGTCCTGGGGTAGAAAATCAACAATTTTAATTGAATTAAAAATTGTGGCGTGAATTCAATTCTTCCTCCCTATTTATCCTTCAAAGAATCACAACTTTTATAGGCTTTATATTCCGGAGTGGTGATTGACAACTTCAACAGTAGTAAGACTTATTTCTTTTTTGAGTGGCGCTGAAATACAGTCTTTCTAGATTTTGCTGTATTTCACTTTTGTTTGTGATTCGATGTGATTATCGCTGCCACTTGTCTTCCAACTGTAAATTTTATTTGCAATTCAAAATATGAAAATTCTGCCTTTTGTTTGTGATTCTTTGTGAAGCTTGTTGCCGCATGCCTTCTAAGTACAAATTTTGCTTAGCACTATTTTCTTTGCAATTTTTCGTGATTGTCACTGTTTCTTGTCTTCCGGCCACAGATTTCTGTTTGAATCACTTTTATTCGTGATTTGTTGTTATGCTCGTTTTTGCATGCCTTCTAATCGCTGATTTTATTGTTCTTCATTTTTTTAATCGTTAAACCATGAACTTTTCCATGCCTTTTGCTTTTGGTATTTAGATTCGTAACCTTGTGTAGCTTCGCATGACGTCATAAATATCAATTAAACTTCTTTTCCATTTTGTTTTCCAGCAATTATTTCTACTATAGTCACGCTTTTACATAATTCAGAAACAACAATGCCTGCTCCATTGTGCGTGCCCTCTGAAACCTAAATTACACAGTGGCATAATTAACATGTAATTGTTTGGTTTTAACTCATGGGATAGCAAATCAGCAATTTCAACTAAATTAAGCGATTCTGACATGAATTCAATTCCTTCTTCATGTTTATGCTGCCTCCTTTATAGGATTTGCATTCTACTGGGATGTGACCAACGATCTCTACATTGACTTTACTTATTTCTTTCTTTAGTGGCACTAAAATAAAATGTTTCTTTAATTTATTGTAATTTTGATTACTTTAAAAATACTTCCTTTTCGATTGATGATGCTTGTCGTCACATGTCATTCAATCCAAATTTTCACAGGACATCATTTTTGTCTGTGATTTCATCTTTGATTTGTTGTGATTCTCGTCGTCTCTACCTTGTAGCCTTAGATTTTGTTTCCTTTAGAATTACAATCATTATTACCTCTTCATTACCTCACCCACTTTTTTTTTGCTTTAGCCACTTTTCGTTTGTCATATTGCACAATTTCAGTTGAAGCCACAGAAACCAAAAATGACACGATCATCTGTTCTTAAAAATGCAAAAACTTGCCATTTAAATGCATATAAATCTGACAGCATTAAAATTAAACAACTCTTTAGCTTTTTTAGATAGCTTTTTCAGGCCAGAAAATATAAGTTTGTAATTTTCATGAAGAAATATTGAGCTGCTTCCGAGGAAAATCTACATATAATTATATATTCTGTTGAACAAGTAATAACTTCATATAGGAGTGAAAAAACGATCTAAATAGGCAACCTATTCAGTTCATTCAATGCTCTCCTCGAGCTAACATCTCAGTATCGGAGAGCGCGCATTTTGACTTATTTTATGCTAATCTTGTGAAAACCTGTGAATAGTGATTATGACCAGGAAAAAGAGAAGTAATGATATGGAATCCACACGATTACTTGTGCAAAAGTAAGCAGCCCAAGTGACAATACATGGTTCGATTGATGCGCAGACTAGTTCGGTCCATCAGATTTTAGAAACAGTTAAACCAACGCGGGAAGAGATACAAGGTTTGAGATCTGAATTATCCGAAATCCGTTCAGACATTAGTGGTCTAACCTCCAAAGTGAATGATATTGAAATCATAACTGCCACCCACTCGGATACAATAACAAAGATTCAGGCAGAATTAAAAGATATACGACAGAAAGAAACCCATGGATTAGGGCCTCTCACTGATAAGGTCCTCATATTGGAGAATTTGGAAAAGAAAGAACATTCTTGCTTGGAATTTAAAGGCTGCCTTAGTGCCGGAGGCCTCGACGAAAATGGAACATTTGCTGGAAAACTTCTTACAACTAAAAATTAATTTTGAAGTTAAAGAAGTACATGACAAATTTGTGGAAATACGACTCATGAACTCGGATGACAAATTCTCGGTACTTCAAGCGAATAAACAATTAGTAACCAGCCCTGGAAAAAAGACCTTGATAAAGCGACAAAATTTGATTACAAAGGAGTTTTCTTCAGTGATGATGTTAGTAAAACCTGCAGGGAGATTCGCGCTACGCTGAATCAAAAAAAGAAAGAAATAAAGGATAAAGGTTTTGTTGCATGGATCCCACCCACGGTACCACCCACATTATGCTACATAGACCAAGACGGAGTGAAACGAAAAAAGAAGTGGTATAACGTCCCACCAGTTGAATAAATTGTGTTATCTTTTTAATTATTTCTTTTTGTCATTATTAGTGATTTGATAGGATTTGTTAATAATAGTCATTATATAAATGCGCAAATATGTGTTGGTGTGCGCACATTGTTGCCAAAATGTTCGTGTTCTCTGTTGAATGAGAAAGAATGAACATACTTCCACCGAAACGTAATGGATTTCTCCGACGTATGCGGTTGTTATATGTACTTAGCTTAGTTTTCTTTTTTGAGTGGTCTTTTGTTAAATTGTTGATTAACTGGAGTGAGGCTTTTTTGTTGATTTATGATATTGAGTTTACATAGTTTACCTGATCTTGCAAGCAGAACTAAACTGTTAGAGGAAAATCCTTTTGATGTACTGGAATGCGTGAGGGATGTGAAGGATGATGAAGCAGTAATTTTGGAAGATAGCTTGAAAAACAAATATTCATTTATGGATGATTCTATCCCCACATGCAGTAATGTACGTTTTTCTAGTTTTAACTGCAGAGGTTTACTTAGTAGCATTGATTTCATAAATGACATAATTAATAGAAATGAAATCGAAGCTTTAGCGGTAAACGAAACTTTCTTAAATGATTGGAACATTAATGATGTAATGTTTTTTGATTATGATTTTGTTCATGAGGGTAGAAAACACCATCAGCATGGTGGATAAGGATTTATAATAAGAAAAGAGTTAAAATCGAAAATAAGACGAGACCTGATGATCTGGAATGTAGAAATGATTTTTGAAACGTGTATTCTGGAATGTGAAGTTAATAAAAATCAACAATTATGATATCCTATATCGCCCACCTTCCGGAAGCATAGATCAATTTTTGATGCAATTTGAAATTCTATTAAATAAAATATCACAAATGAATAAGCAAATACTTATTTTTGGTGATATCAACCTAGACCTAATGAAAATTCAAGCAAGGCAAAATGATTCGAAGCTAAGCGAATTTTTAGAACTAATGCTTTGTCAAGGACTGCTCCCATCATGTCTGATTCCAACTCGAATAGATGATAATGGAGCAACATTAATTGATAATATTTTTTCTAATAGTATTTGTTTTTCAACTTTTGTCATATTAAGCGATATTTCAGATCACGGTGTGATAATTTCTGAATTTAATTTGGCCAGATCTAAAAAAATAAACGTAATGAAAAACCAGGTCGTATAATAAATGATGAATCAATTGCGCGTTTAATTATTGAGCTATGAGATATAGATTTGAAGGAAGTAGTCAGTACTGAGGATGCAAACAATGCATTGGAAATGTTTTATAAATCATTTAATGATGTATATAATGATATATGTCCGAAAGTTAAAAGGAAAACACCCAAGTCAATGCCACAAAAACCATGGATATCCCCGAGACTGTTAAAATGTATTAATGAAAAAAATAGACTATACAAAATTAAATGCAACTACCCGTCTGATGAAAACATCCAGAAATTTAAACTATACAAAAATGCTCTGACTAGAATTTTTAGAGAAAGTGAAAGAAATCTCCCCTGATCTTCTGAAAAAGGCTAAAATAATCCCTATATTTAAAAAAGGTGAGCCTTAAGATCCCAATAATTACCGTCCTATTGCACTCCATTCCCCACTGGCTAAAGTTTTTGAAAAAAAATAATGAAGTATATACTTACATCATTTCTGGAAAAGATAATTTTTTTCAAAGTTCCAGTTTGTTTTTTTAAAAGATAGATCGATAGAAGATGCCGTCGCCGCAACACATATCATTAATGATGCTTTAGATGATGATTGCTTAGCAGCTACATTGTCTTTTGATATTAAGAAAGCTTTCGACACTTTAAATCACGAAATTCTATTTAAAAAACTTGAAAATACGGGAATAAAAGGAGTACCTTTAAAATTTATCAAATCATATTTGCACAATCGAAGGTTTGTGGTAGATATCGATGGTAAATATTCGTCTGAGACATCGAATTATAATACGGTGTACCGCAAGGTTCAATTTTAGGACCTCTATTATTTTTAATATATGTAAATGATCTCCCAAAATCTACTCCTGAAAATGCATTAACCATTATGTTTGCGGATGATACTGCAGCAAGTTTAAAAGCACCAACAGAAGAAATATAGGTTTGCTCCACCGACTAAAATTTGTATTCTCATATAAGGTTCTAAGAATCCTATATTTTTGCCTAATTGATGCACACCTCCAATATTGCTCAGCTATGTTTTTGCTGACTTTTAAATCACATAATAAACCACTACAAACCCTGCAAAACAAAGCTATTCGAATTCTAGATAAGTTTTTACAACACCCGAGGAGTACAGATATCCACTCTGAAACACGTACTTCTTATCTGTTTCTAGACATAATGACTCTTACACAGAAATCTCATCTGCTATTATCTAGTTGGTTTTTTAAGATTCAACATGTACATAATTTCTTTTTTGACCAGAATTTACGGTCCAAATATCGAAACTCACTGATAACTAGATGTGTTAACCCGTATAAACTACCTCTGTAGAAAAATGAAAGATCCCGTTTCAACCTCTGGTATATGATCCCATCAATAGCCAACAAACATTCATTAAATAAATTTGTTGAGTTACCAAAATATCTTTCAAGAGACGATTAAAAAGTTATATAATGGAATCTGCTTGCAAGAACGGTTGGTATAATTTTTTTTCTTTATATTTTATTTTGGCCTCACTCCATTTACTCCACCTGAAATACTGTCATTAAAGATACTGTTTTTTTTTTATTGATGAAATAGCGGTTCATTTTTTGTTTGTTCTGTATCAATGAGAATTGTTAAATTTTGTTTATATGTCTTGCCCAGTAGTCGAGCTTGTCTCTCCATTTGGGCAAGTTGAAGATTTAGATGAATATGAATTTTTGAATAAATGAATCTGAATCTCAATAATTCAATTAACCATAGACTGAAAAGACACTACCGTAAAATCAATGGTATTTTACCATGTAAGAGTCCCGAAAAGCCATTAAAAATAGTTTACCTCCCATACATCCCAAAAATCACTACAAATCATAAAAAAGGCCACACACAAAATAATGTGTATGTTGTTTTTACCAATAATTTCAAAATCATGAATTCTCTAAATTCTGTTAAAGATAAAACCCCAGTTACTCGCCAAAAAGTGGTCTATCAAATACCATGGGACTGTCAGAACTCATCAAACTCGTCTGAATTTAGAGAAACACCTACAGCAGCATAAAGATGATATCACCAAAGATCTAAATTCTGATATTGCTACTGTTTCTTTGATTCTGCTTTAAGTGGCCATGTATTTGAAAATCCTAGCCACAAAACACTTTTTGAAGAATCCGCCCTTATTAGAAATGACCCAGGCATAAAGCAGGTAGTTCAAGAAGCAATTGAAATCACAGTTAAGATGAATAATAATATTTCGTTATATAGGGACTTGGGGGACTGTTACCCTAAAGCTCTCTTCGCAAATGTAATTAAAGCGATCTTACAAAATATTGTAAAAAACCAGTAAACATTAACACAGAACAAATCGCAAATAGACCTTTGAGGTTAGCAACATTATCACTAAAGACGTGTTTCTAATTATTCTCCTCTCATTTTAATGAATTGCCATGTTTTGTTTCACTTTATCCATCAGTTCTGGTTTCGCTACAGTAAAGATGCTGGGACTGTTTAAAAAAAATTCATTGTAGTTTTACTGTTCGTGTGTTGTTGCAAGTTTTTTCTTCTATATATTTATGTTTTACTGTGAATGGCCCTTGGACATAAGGCCGAAATATTCATTCAAATTAGATTTCCACTGTTTTACGAAAAGAATTCCCTATTGTTCTTCTTGTCTTTGATGTTTGTGATGGAAAGGCAGTGTGGTCTTCCTCGCTATTTACGTCTCACTTATGGGGAACAGTTGATCAATAATGTCTTTTATTTTATTAGTTCAGGCAAAAAACACGCCAATATTTTTACCCAACAAAATTTTTTTGGAATCTTGCAAGTTAGAAAATTTTATTCCCAAGTCTTTAAGGTTCAGATTACACTTAAATACCCGGAAAGAAGAGCGATTTGACCATACATTACAATTAAAAACATTAATACATATTACTAAAGACAAAAAATAAAAAAGATACACTGTTTCTTCTCAAATAAAATCTTTAGAAAAGTTCTTATTTGAAAATTTGTCTTCTGTTGATTTTAGACAGGTTGCTACATTGGAAAGAAATTTGTTTAGTCATGATTTTCGCTTATCAAGGGAACGACTTATTAAAAAAAAAAAAAAAATGGAAAACCTGGGATATGAATCTAACGATGAATAACCCTACTTATACTCCAAGATTCACTCCTGGACCGGCTGTTGTTAATCTGTCTTTTAGAACGCTTGAACCATCAGAAATTCAAACTCTCTAATAAGGTCCTAAATTCACTTTTCTTCCAAAAAAAAAGTTCCTATGGCAGATTTAATTTCCTCTCTAGAAAATTTTATACATTTCCTCTTTGCACAAATAAGAAAATTTCCTCTTTGCACAAATTTTATACATCTATCTCCAACCTAAATGAAGTTCGGGCTAGATATCCTTTACAAAATCAAAAGAAGGTTATTTCTCCTGTCAACATAAAACCAGATAATTTGTATGACCTAAAAATTCTGCCTAATCTGCGAAAAGACTCGTCCATTATTACTATTATAATAGTAGTAATAATTACCATTATTACTTACTAAAAGTTCCTATGGCAGATTTAATTTCCTCTCTAGAAAATTTTATACATTTCCTCTTTGCACAAATAAGAAAATTTCCTCTTTGCACAAGTTTTATACATCTATCTCCAACCCAAATGAAGTTCGGGCTAGATATCCTTTACAAAATCAAAAGAAGGTTATTTCTCCTGTCAACATAAAACCAGATAATTTGTATGACCTAAAAATTCTGCCTAATCTGCGAAAAGACTCGTCCATTATTACTAAAAAAGCAGATAAAAGCAATTCTCAGCATAAATATTAAGGATTACGACACGAAAATTCATGCACATCTAAATGGCAAAACACCATATAACCCTAGATCAAACTGATCAGTTTGCTAACAAAATTATAATAAATCAAAAAATCTAAAACAATATGGTAAAATTACTCCACACTTACACAATAAATTTTTCCCCCGGGGTAGCTTTTGTCCGAAATTTTATGGTCTACCAAAATTACATAAACAAGGCACTCCTTTAAGGCCCATCGTAGCTTGTATGAAAGTCTCCGCCTCCAATATTGGAAAATGGCTATGTACAGCCATCAAACCTTTGCTTTATTCTCAAAAATCACACATACGTAATTTGCACAGCTTAGATATAGTTATGAAGACTCGATTTATTTTTGGGACACAGTGCACGGTAGCGACCCTAGCGGCTGAAGACAGGAAACCGACAGTCTGAATCTAAAAGTCGGAGCAATTCGACTGACGTCGTGAATAGAATCGTAAAGCTGTGATTCATTGCTATGTGAAAATTATGCCGGTTGGAAACAAAACAAAATTGCGTTGCCGTCTATGGTGTTGTAGTACGATCTTCGCATCGGAGCGCGGTCTTGGAGGAGGCGCCAAGTTCAGAGCTCTGTACCAAAAGCTTCTCATGGGCACAGCTTAGATACCAATATACAGTTATGAAAACTCCTATCTTGCCCATGAGAAGCTTTTGGTACAGAGCTCTGAACTTGGCGCCTCCTTGAAGCCCAAGCTCCGACGCGTACATCGTACTACAATACCGTAGGCGGGAACCAAATTTGGTTTTGTTGCATATACAGCATAGATGCCAATACCAGTTTCCTGTTACCTGTGCAGTGTCCAGTTTCCTGCTACCCCGTACAGTGTCCCAAAAATATATCGACTTCTCATAACTGTATATTGGTATCTAATCTGTGCTCATGGGCAAGATAGGAGTCTTCATAACTGTATTGTATATCTAAGCTGTGGTAATTCGGTAGATTTAGTTGAAAAACTCAAAACCGTAAGTATCTCAGAAAATACAATTATAAGCAGTTTTGACATAGTTTCTATGTATACAAATATTAATGAAGCAGTATCTGAGCAATTATTAGAAATAAAATGAACAAAAATTATTATTTAATAGAAGTTTCAGCAGCAGGAATAAATTGCGAGGTCTTCATGGCCTCGGTTGAACTCTGTAACAAATATTCAATTTATTTCCATTTCCGTATCACTTTTTACCAGAAAATTAATGGTTTACTTATGGGTGGCCTCTCTCCAGGTTAATGGCAAATATATATGTAGAACATATTGAAAATTGGGCGGTAAATTCATGTTTCTTGAAACATATCTTTTGAGGATGTTACATGAATGACTTAATTTCCCTTTGGATTATGGGGAAATTGAGCTTAGGGGTTCTTTAGATAACCTTAATACATATGATAGAAATCTATAGTTAACTTTAGAAATTGAAATTGCAAATAAAATCTCATTCCTAGATGTGCTAATTATTCGTAGCTTAGACAAACTCAACTGTACTATCAACAGAAAACCAACACAAAACCAAAGATATTTATATTTTAAATCAAACCACCTCCTACAAGTTGAAATAGCTGTCGTAATCTCTCTCGCGTGCCCTAAACATCTGTTCTGATTCCTACATCACAGCAGAACTATATTTTATCAGGGACATACTTTTTGGAAATGGGTATCCTATTTTATTATTTATTATTTATTAATGGGTATCCTATTTTATACATTTCACCATAGACTGGAAAGACACTCCCGTAAAATGAATTGTAGATTACCATTTGAGAATCCCGATAAGCCTTTTAAACATAATATAACTCCCATACATCCCAAAAGTCACTTCGAATCTGGAAAAATGTCTGTACACAAAATGATCTGTATTTTGTATTTAACAACAATTTCAAAATCATAAATTTCTGAAATTCCGGTAAATATAAAACCCCAGTTATTCGCCAAAGAGGGGTCTATGAAACACCATTGGACTGTGACAAATACTATGCAAGTAGAACTCACAAGAATTAGGAGAAACGCCTACAATAGCACAAAGATGATATCACCAAAGCTCCAAGTTCTAATTTTTCTACTGTTTCTTTTGATTCTGCTTTAAGCAGCCATGTATTTGAAAATTCTAGCCACAAAATAATTTTTGAAGAATCCACCTTTATAAGCAATGATCTAGGCATAAATCAGGTAGTTCGAGAAGCAATTGCAATCAGATTATTATTATTAATAATGATATTTCCTTAAATTGGGACTTAAGGGAATATCCATTAAATGCTAAAAAAGATCTTATTAAATGCTTTAAAAAACCAGTAGATATTAGAACAGAACCAGTCAAAAATAGACTTTTGAGGCTAGTCTCCAAAACAGCAAGATTAACACTAAAAACATGTTTTTAATTTTTCTTCTTTCATTTCAATGCCTTGCTTCATCTCACTTTATCCATCCGTCCTAAATGAACTTCGCTGAAGTAAGGATGCTGGGAAAGTTTTAAAAAAAGTTATTTTAGTTTTATTGGTCGTATCTTGTTGTACGTGTGTCTTCTTCTATCTATTTATGTTTTGCTGAGGATGGCCCTTGGACATAGGGCCGAAAAATTCATTCAAATTTGATTTCGACTGTCTTACGAAAAGAGTTCCCTATTGTTCTTCTTGTTTTTGATGTTTGTGATGGAAAGGCAGTATGGTCTTCGTCACTTTTAACGTTTAATCTAGTGAAAGTGAGTAAAAATGAGGAGAAGGAGGGGAAATTGCAGGGCATATTTGGCAACATAAAAAAAAACGTTGTTTTAGAGAGCTTTTTTAGCTGAAACTATACAATAGATTCCAAATAAAAGATCAATAAAATCAGGTATTACATAAGATTAATTACACATGGCAGATAAAAATAACGGTATTCATTGGTTAGAAGTAAATCTAATCAAAAATTCATTAGTTAGAAGTAAATCTATTCAAGAATTTGGTCTTCTTGTTTGCTACCATCGTCTTAAAGTTTTCTGGTGCCAACTGCTTTGAAGTCAGAACAGCTTGTTCCTTTACAATAACCAAAAACCAAGTTACATTTGAAGTCAAATTTTTGCAAAAGCATTGTAGTGCTGAAAACTCATCCTTATTATTATACCGAAGCACTGAGAGAAGGGAGTGCGGTGCTAGTGATCTATCTGAAAACAAAGGTCATAATTCTCTTATTCCCCCATCCCTTCCCCCAATCCAGCCAAATTACAAAGGATCCAGTCAACACTCAACATTTTTTCTAATCTTGTACTTGGAAGAATGCTCGAAACTTGCAAATATCGATTGTAAATGGGAGTTTTATCTGCCTCTACATACTTCCCAAAAGTTCCAATATTTTTGAGGAACTTTCTAGCTAACCTGGTAAATACTTATTTCTTCTTCTACAGCCTTTGAAACAAGAGAAGTCTTCTCTCCCGTCCTGCTTATGTCGTGTTTTGTAGAAGCTGAATCCAGGAATAGCCAAGCGATATTCGAAAAATTTTCGTCTATTTAGCGTGTAAAATTTACGCCATAATTTTGTGAAGATCAATTGTATCTGACCAAATCATGAAGGAAAAGAATTTTGTCACAAAGGGTGTGACCAGGTTTTAGATTGGTTGCCAATATATCACACAGAGAGCTTCTATTTTTCCGTAATTTTTACACGGAATGGAAAAAATACCGGTTTATAGTCATGCTTAGAGTGGGACAGTAAAATAATAATTAAGTCCGTATCTTCTTTTGTTGTGTGTCCTGTCAGTTGGTTGGTGTTCTGCTGACTCGATCACAATTAACACAATCAGTAGGTCGGCGTTGGCGTGTGACAGGCACAGTCTACATCCAGCATCATTATCGTAGCTGAATATCATACTGATGAGATGATTGTATACTAGTTTTCTGCGTTCTTAAGGCAATCAATCTTTTTTACTAAACAAGCGATCCGCGGCCGTTGGACTACTTGGCCTTAGGATTTGTAGCTTTAGTTCAAGAATGCTGGCTGTAGGAAAGCTTTTAGACCTGCCCCTTCTCTCATGCGTCTCGTCTTTGATTAAAGCCTTCCTTAGATACCCATAAAATGTAATAAGAGCACATCCATATCTTCACTTCACATAGCCAATGTATTTGGTGCAGATATCCACACAAGCGCTGAATTCTTCCCGTGGCACACAATGTCGAAGGGACCCGTCATTGGAACATACTGAGATTTATTAAAGCTTTTAAGTACGCAAGCTGTCTTTGGTTGCAGAGTTTGAACTTCACGCCAGATTGTACTAGAAAGCCCTGTTTTTTGCCAATTTAAGGAGACAATTCGGCTCAAATAATGAAGGTGGCTGAAAGCACAGTTCGTACTCGAATTTAACTTGGCACTCTCATTGAACTCGAGTCACTTTATTCTTGAAAGTATAAATGTTTCCAATTTTTTACGGTCATTTCCTTCTGGATTTTCAAACTTATTCGTATAGACTTTTTATCTTGCCAGTTATTATATTCCTGAAAAACGGCTCTCCTGTAAAAGGCATAAAATCTAGAAGAAACCGGGAAACCTTTTCAAGATCTTAAAATTCAAATTTCACTCTGGCCACTACAACTTCTTTGTGTAGCTCTCAGACATTAGTCTCGGACATTTCGGCATGATTTCTTAAGGTTTCTTTCTTAGATTTCTTAGATTTCTTAAGATTCCTTAAATCAGACATGATTTCTTAAGGTGCAGCGCTGACAGCAGCCCACACAGAATCCAAAGAAAGCTATATTATCTACTGTAGCTCAATCATACTGTGTCTACGTGTTATGACTTTGCTTTTTTCCAGAGATCAATGCTGGTTCCATTACGGGGTTAGGACAATAGCCAGCCCAGAATCTGTCGAAGCATTGTATCACAAAATTGCCGTTTTCAAATGCATTAAACACCGAAAGTAGTATCCCTTCCATAATTTTGAACACATCCCTGTGCCTGATTTTAAGCACATACATATCCCTGCTTTTTAAATTCTTCCCTATCCCTGCTTTTTAAACGTATCCCTACCCCTGCTTCTAACCGTCGCCTTATTTCGTCATTCTGACGACAGCCATAAGGTATTTGTTACGGAATAGGGAATGTTTTCTAAGAGATGCAGGTACATGTTACATAATATGACTTGTTAGAGTTCACTAGTGAAGCGAACGACTCCCGGTTGTAACTGAGGGGGCAAGCAAGTAGGTGTTACGTAATGACGGTGAACACGGTGGATGTGACACAATCTTGCATGACTTGATAGATGTATTGGGAATCACACAAACTCGCGTGACATTATACGCTTTTGGGACCCATAGGGAATCCCCACTTGTAACTTAGCACAGCACACATGTGGGGTATTACGTAATGACGGTGCACACCTGGGATGTTACGAAATGACGGCACACACATAGGGTGTAACCTGATAACAATACACTTTTCGGTGTTACATAATACTTCGATAGATTTTTTTTCGTGTTCTCTTTTTTCCTTCAAGGTGTTTTCATCTTTCAAGGCGTTTTTTTTCAAGGCGTTTTTTTTCTTTTTTAGATTTCATTTTCTTTCAAAAAGCTTTTCTCAGGGAGCATTTATATTCCAAAGATTGTATGTCCACATTAGGGTTCAATAGGATTCTCCCTCAATGGAATGGAGCACTAACCAGTTGGACTATGAAAGCCTTTCTAATATTTTGATTTCAGCAATACTTCATACATGATAACATACTGCACGTACTGGGGAATTCATTCTTTCGCATACTAGAACGATTAAATGATTTGAATGTCACCAACCCTTTCCACATAAGAGCACAAACATCCCAATGCTACTGATTTTTCGTCTTTTAGGTACAATTAAGTATTACAGAATTAATAATTCTCAAACGTGATCTTCACAGGTTGAGTTAGCTATTCAATCAATGAGATATTACACCACATTGGCTTTAGATATTTCATTGCTTAAATGATTACATTTTGAAGCTTTATCCGGGAGCAAGTAATCTAAAGAATGAAGGCTTTTGTATATACAAATTTTATTAATAAAAAAAGTTTACCAGCATCATTAAGACTTAGAACATGCAATTAAAACGTAACAGACGAAAAAACAAAGCGTGAAAAAGCTTATAAAGGATAAAATGTAAGCAAAAGGAACCATGAATTAAAAAAAGGTGAGAACCCAAGCAACCATTTCCAGCGAGTGGGTTCATATTAGAGATACATTAAAATCATATTAAGAGTTTTTTTGAGAGGTCTCAATGAAAGCATCAAGTTTCTATTACTCTATTAGACGTGTCTGTAAGAAAAAAAGAGACACATTTTTAACATTTGGTTAATTTTGAGAGCTTTTAATGTAAATTCTACATTTCTTTGAGCCAAGACCATGCATATTTCCCACAACCGTGACAATATATGGCTAACCCAACCTAGCAAGCTGTTCCGGGGGGAGGGGCAGGGTTGCTATTAGAGGTAAATTTTGATTTATTCTTTGGTTCACGCTTTACAAAGCTCCTATGAGCAAAAATTAAGAATTTTGCACTTTTGCTAGAAGAAAGATCACGGATGCATGTGTGCTGTGGAATAGTCCTTTCAACTAAAATACATTCTATTTTAACCGTGTTTTCTTAGGACTACTTGCACCTTTGGAAGCGATTGCCCCCCCCCCCCTACGACGTTACTATCTCTGAAACTTGAGGCTCAATAAGCGTAAGCTTTTTCGTTAATTTTAAATCAATTAAGTACCTCAGAACTTTCACCCAATAGCACTTTTGACCTCTT
This sequence comes from Artemia franciscana, assembly GCF_032884065.1. Taxonomy (NCBI): domain Eukaryota; kingdom Metazoa; phylum Arthropoda; class Branchiopoda; order Anostraca; family Artemiidae; genus Artemia; species Artemia franciscana. The sequence continues at coordinate 40,552,743 of NC_088863.1, read as the reverse complement.
TTGAGTAGAATTATTGTTTTGCCTAACAAAATGCCTGGGAACACCGCTTTCCTGTGGGACAGTCTTTTTGACTAAAATGAACTTTTATTTTAGCCATTTATTTTGTAGGACTACCTGCACCGTTAGAAACGAATGTGCTACCGTGTGGCATTGCTAACTCTGAAATTTATGGCTGAAGATACCTCTAGTTTTGTGATAATTCTAAATCAATTATCTTCCGAGAACTTTCATGCAATAGCTTTCTTGACCTTTTTGGTTAGAATTGTTGTTTTGCAACACAAAATGACTAAAAACGTCCCATTACCTTGGGGCTGTCATTTCGGCTACAATACATGTCTATCCTAACTGTTCTTTTGTAGGACTACCCGAATCTTTAGAAACAAACGCGCTACAGCACGCCATTACTGCCTCTGAAACTCGAGGCTAAATATACGTTTAGATTTTCGATAATTTTAAATCAACTAACTATCTCAAAATTTTCACGCAATAGCACTTCGGTCTGTTTCTGAGTAGAACTGTTGTTTTGCATAAGAAAATACCTGAAAACATCGCTTTGCTGTAGGACAGTCTTTTTGGCTAAAATAGATTTATATGTTAGCCGTTTACTTTGTAGGACTACAAGCAACTTTTAAAACGAGTGCGCCACCGTACGACATTACTATCTCCGAGACTGAAGGCTCAATATACGTATAGCTTTTCAATCATTCTAATTTAAGCAGCTATCTCAGAATTTTCGCCCAATAGCTTTTTAAGACTTCTTTTGACTAGAATTGTTGTTTTGCACACAAAAATGGCTTAGAAAACCATTCTGCTGTTGAAAAATCTTTCTGGCTAAAATAAATGTCTATGTTAATCGTTTACTTTGTAGAACAACCTGCAGTCTTTGCAAAGAAATGTGTTACTGTACTTCCTTACCGCCTCTGAAAGTCGAGGCTCAATGCGCGTATAGATTTTCGATAAATCCATCAATTTAAGATTAGAGATATCAATGATATCTCAGGATTTTTCCACAATACAATTTTAGCCTTCCTTTGGATAGAATTGTCGTTTTGCAAAACAAAAAGGCTGAAAACACAACTTCGCTGTGGGACAGTCTTTTTCCTAAAATAAATGTCTATGTTAGCCGTCTGTTTTTAGGACTACTTGCACCATTAGAAACGAATGCGCTACCATATGGCATTAGTGCCTCTGAAACTTGAGGCTAAATATGTGTATAGATTTTCAATAATTTTAACTCATTTAACTATCTCAAAATTTTCATACAGTAGCTTTTCGGCCTTTTTTTATTAGAAATGATGTTTTGCACCGCAAAATAGCTGGAAATTGCTGTAGGACAGTCGTTTTGGCTAAAATAAATGTGTATGTTAACCTTTTAGTTTCTAGGACTACCTGTACCTTTTAAGAAAGAATGCGCTACCGTACAGCATTACTGGCTCTAAAACTCAAGGCTCAATATGCGTATAGAGTTTCTAACTTGGCATTGTCATACAATGACATTTTAACCCTCTTTCGGCTAGAACTATTGTTTTGTAGCACAAAATGCCTGGAACCCCCACCTTGCTGGGGGACAGCCTTTTTGGTTAAAATAAATGTTACGTTAGCTGCTTATTTTGTAGTACTACCTGCCACTTTTATAAACAAATGCGCTACTGAACAGCATTATTGCCTCTGAAACTCGAAGCTCAATGTACGTATAGATTTAAGATAATTCTAAATCAATTAATTATCTCGGTATTTTCACACAATAGCCTTTTGGCCTTTTTGACTAGAATTGATGTTTTACACCACAGAACGGCTGAAAATGCTACGTTGCTTAGGGTTAGTCATTTTTGCTAATATTAATGTCTATGTTAACCACTTATTTTGTAGGACTAGCTGCAATTTTTAAAAACGAATGTGCTGCCGTACGGCATTACTGTCTCGGAAACTCGAAGCTCAGCATGCTTACAGATTTTCGATAATTTTAAATCAATTAACTATGTCAGAATTTTAAAACAAACCCTTTTTTTCGTGAAACTTATTGTATTTTACTTTCGTCTGATGAAATTCAGAGTATTTTTATTTTATTTTCATGAAAGTTGTTTTAAGTTGAATTTTCCTTCGAGAAACATGTTGCATATTATATTTTTTCTCTTCATGACACTTTTCTACGTTTATTTTTTTTCTTCGTAAAACATGTTGTATGTTGATTATTTCTTCATGAAACCTGTTACATGTTAGTTTATTCCTCGTGAAACTTCTTGTAATTTTAGTATCTATTTGCGAAACTCGCCGTAGGCCTATGTTGATTTCTTTTATGATGCTTATTTTACCTTAATATTTTTGTTCATGAGACATGTTATATGTTGTTTTATTCTTTCATGAAACTTGTTTCATACTGATTTTTTGTTCTTTAAAAATAGTTTACGTTGATTTTTTCTTCGTTAAACTGTTGCATGCTGATTTATTTAAAATGTTTTAAATATTGGCTGTTTCTTATTTAAATATGATGCATGTTAATTTTTGTTCGTGAAAATTGCTGCATGTATGTTATTTCTTCAGGAAACTTAACGTATCTTGATTTATGTTTTCAAAATCTTGTTAGATTTTAATTTTTTCTTCATGAATCTTGTTGCTTGTTGATTTTTCTCTTCGTGAGACTTGTACATTGATTCTTTCTCCTCATGAAACCGGTCGTGCTGGTGGAACTTTTTGCTTGGTGATTTTTTGTTCGTGAAACTTAATTTATCTTTAAATATTTTCATGAAACTTGTTGTATGTTGATTTATTTTTTTGTTAAACCTAACTTACCATGACATTTTCTTTCGTGAAAATTATTGCATGCTGATTTTTCACCGTGGAACATGACGCATGTTGATTCTCGTTCGTGTAACTTGTTGCATGTAAATTATTTTTTCAGAAAACTTAATGTATCTTGATTTATGTTTTCGAAAAACTTGTTATATTTTTATTTCTCCTTCATGAAATTTGTTGCATATTGATTTTCCTTTCGTGAAACGTTTATAATTATTTTCTTCCTCGTGAAACTAGTCGTGTTCATGGGACTTGTTGTGTGCTGATTTTTATTCATGAAACCTAATTTATTTTGAGATTTTTCCATAAAACCTATTGAGTTTTGATTTATTCTCTCCTAAAACTAAATTTATCATTATATTACGTCTTCGTGAAACTTTTTGCATGTTGGTTTCCCTTCGTGAAATATGATGCATGCTAATTTTTATTCGTGAAACCTTCTGCATGTGGATTATTTTTTCAAGAAACTTAATGTGTCCTGATTTATGTCTTTTAAAAACTTGCTATATTTTTATTTCTTCTTCGTGAAATTTTTTGAATGATAATTTTCTATTCATGGAGCGTGTACACTGATTTACCCCTCGTGTAACCGGTTTCGTTCATGGAGCTTTTTGGATACTGATTATTGTTCATGAAACTTAAATTATCTCAATATTTTTGTTGTGAAACTTGTTGTATGATTATTTTTATTTTTTAAAACTCAGTGTATCGTGATTTATTCTTCGTGAAACTTGTTGCATGTTGTTTTTTTCTTCGTGGAACATGATACAAATTGAATTTTGTTCGTGAAACTTGTTCCACGTGGATTAATTCTTCAGGAAACTTACTGTATCTTGATCTATGTCTTCTGGAAACTTGTTATCTTTTTATTTCTTCGTCATGAAACTTTGCGCTTGTTGATTTTTTTTTCGTGAAACGTGTACGTTGATTTGTCTCCTTCTGAAACCTGTTTTCTTCGTGGAGCTTGTTGCGTGCTGATTATCGTTCGTGAAACATAATTTATCTTGATAATTTTTTGGTGAGAATCATTGTAGGTTGATTTGTTCTTTTTTGAAACTTAATTTATTTTGACATTTTTCTTTATGAAATTTGTCGCATGTTAGTTTATTCTTCGTGAAACATGATGTATATTCATTTTTGTTCACAAAACTTGAGGCATGTGGATTATTTCTTCAAGAAACTTAATGTATCCGGATTTATGTCTTCGAGAAATATTTCTTCTTCATTAAACCTTCTGAATGGTGATTTTTCTCTTCGTGGAGCTCGTAAAATGATTTTTCTCAATTTTGTTCCTGTAACTTGTTGCTCTCTGATTTTTGTTAATGAAACTTAATTTATCTTGTTTTTGTGAAACTAGTTATATGATGATTTATTCATTCTTTAAACTTAATTTATCGTGATATATTATTTAGTGAAACTTGTTGCTTGTTGATTTTTCTTCGTGAAACCTGATGCATTCTGATTTTCGTTTTTGAAACTTGTTGCATGTGGATAATTTCTTCAATAAACTTAATGTATCTTGATTTATGTTACCGAGAAACTTAATATATTTTGATTTTTTTCCCGTGAAACTTGTTGCTTCTTGATTTTTCTCTTCGTGAAACTTGTAGATTAATTTTGTTTCCTTGTGAAACCAGTTTTGTCCGTAGAACATGTTGTGTGCTTATTTTTTCCATGAAACTTAATATATCTTCATATTTTCCTTCATGAAACTTATTGTAAGATTAATTACTCTTTCTAGAAACTTAATTTATCATGATATTTTTTTTCGTGAAACTTGTTGTATTTTGGTTTTTTTCTTTATGAAACATGTAGTATGCTGATTTGTTTTTGTGAAACTAGTTGCAGGTGGATTATGTCTGCAAAAAACGTAATGTATCTTGACTTATGTCCTCGATAAACTTGTTATTTTTATATTTGTTCTTCATGAAACTTCCTGCATACTGATTTTTCTCTTCGTGAAACTTGTGCATATTTTTCCTATATACTAGTAGGTTAAGTTAACCTAACCGAACCAACAGTGTGCAAATAAGCTCGGTTAGCTTAAGCTAGGTTAACTTAACCTACTAAGATGTAGGAAAAAGTCGTACAAGTTTCACGAAGAGAAAAATCAATATGCAAGAAGTTTCTTAAGAAAGAAATAAAAAATAACAAGTTTCACGAAGATATAAATCAAGATACATTTAGTTTCTTGAAAATATTTTCCGTTTGCAACAATTTTCATAAAAAGAATCAGTATATGTCATGCTTACGAAGAAAAACCCAACATACAACAAGTATCACGAAGAAAAATATTATGATAAACTAAGTTTTATGAAAGAACAAATCAACCTAAAACGAGTTTCACGAAGAAAAACATACAGATAAATTAAGTTTTAGGAATAAGGATTATAACACAAAAAGTTCTATAAACAAAAGCTATTACAGGAGGAAAAATAAATCAATCGACAATTTTCACAAAGAGAAAAATCAACATGCAACAATTTTTACCAAAAAAGTAATAAAAATATAAGAAGTTTATCGAAGACATAAATCAAGGTATATTAAGTTTGGTGAAGAAATAATCCATATGCAAGAAGTTTCAACATGCATCAAAATCAACATGCATCATGTTTCACGAAGAAAAATAAATATGCACAGGTTTCATGAAGAATAATATCTTGATAAATTATGTTTCGAGAAGGAATAAATCAACATACGACATGTTTCAGTAAGATTAATGTCAGGATAAACTGACTTTCACGAACAAAATCAGCACACAACTTGTTCCATGAATAAAACTGGTTTCAAGAGGAGAAAGCTCAATTTAAAGTTTCACGAAGATAAGAAATGAACCTGCAACAAGTTTCATGAATAAAAAAAGAATATAACACATTTCTAGAAAACATAAATAAAGACACATTTAGTTTTTTGAAGAAACAATCCATATACAACAAGTTTCATGAACAGAAATCAGCATGCATCATGTTTCAAAAAGAAAAAATCAACATAAAACAACATTCAGGAAGAAAAATATGAAGACAAATTAAATTTCACGAACAAGAATCAGCACGCAACAGGTTCCGCGAACAAAAGTAGTTTCATGGAGAAAAATAAATGTACATGTTTAACGAAGAGAAAACCAACATGCAAGATGTTTCATAAAGAAAAAAATATATCAAGTTGTTCGAAGACATAAATGAAGATACATTAAGTTTTTTGAAGAAATAATCCACATGCATCAAGTTTTACCAACACAAACCAGCGTGGATCATGTTTCCCGATAAAACCAAAATGCCATAAGTTTCACTAAAAATTTCATGATAAATGAAGTTTCACGAAAGAATTAATCAACATATAAGAAATTTCACGAAGGAAAATATTAAGATAGACTAAGTTTAAAGAACAAAAGTCATCACGCTACACGTTCCACGAGCAAAAACAGTTTCAAGAGAAGAAAAATAAATGTACAAGTTTCACGAAGAGAAAAATCAACATTCAACAAGTTTTCTGAAGAAGAAATAAAAATATAAGAAGTTTCTGGAAGACATAAACCAGGATACAGTAAGTTTCCTGAAGAAATAATCCATATGCAACAAGTTTCATAAACAAAAAATCAAGACACATTGTGTTCCACAAAGAAAAAATCAACAAGAAAAAATCAACAAGCAAGAAGTTTCACGAAGAAAAATATCATGAAAAAGTAAGTTTCACGAAAGATTAAATCATCATACAACAAGTTCCATGACGAAAAATATTGAGGTAAATTAAGTCCCAAGAACAATAACCAGCCAACAACAAGTTCCACGACAAAATCGGTTTCAAGAGGAGCAAAATCAATGTACATGTTTCACAAAGAGAAAATCATCATGCAACAAATTTCATGAAGAAGAAATAAAAATATAGCAATTTTCTCGAAGACATAAATCAGGATACTTTAAGTTTCTTGAAGAAATAATCATGTTTAACGGAGGAAAAAACCAACGTGCAACAAGTTTCAAGAACAAAAATATCATGGTAAATTAAGTTTCACGACAGAATATATCAATTTATATATATAGAACTAAGTTGTATGTTTGTTATTTTGTACGCATATGACGTCATTATAAGTATACAAGCCCCCCCCGCGCGCGTAAGTCGTTACGCGCCATATTAGTTACGCGCCATTGTAGTTGTGTCCCTATGTCCCACCTGTGAATATAGATATATATATATATATATATATATATATATATATATATATATATATATATATATATATATATATATATATATATATATATATACATATATATATATATATATGTTTTTAACTACGTAAAACTTGCGAATATACAACATTCTTTGCTGTCCCATTGTCTGTGCATATAAATAGATTTTCAGGTTTACCGACTCTTGAACATGCAACATATAATGGTCCATGGGAAAACAATCCGTATTCAGATCTATACCTCATGATTCTAATGATTGCCCTTGAGCTTTGTTGATGGTGATTGCTAACCGAATATTCCCTGTGTCTCCGTCGTGATTTATATAGCCCCCCTCTGCCCTTCCGGCGTCCCCGTTGTTGTTGTGTCCCTGTGTTCCGGTCGTCATTTATATTCCCTGTGTCCCGGTCGTCATTTGGGTCCCGATCTGTAATTTCTCTTTGAGCGTCCCAGTCGTCATTTATATTCCTTGTGTCCCGGTGTCCCGTTCTGTAGCGTCATAAAGTCTTCAATTGCTCTGGTGGTGTAGCCAGTTGAGGAAGTTTAAATTTCCTGAGGCGCAACACATTCCCATTGTTTCACTCAGTAATGCTTTAGCTATCTTTGGGCTAGAATTGTTGCTTTGCACCAGAAAATGGCTGAAAACACATTTTTTCTGTGGGAGAGTCTTTTGAGCTAAAAAAAATGACTATGTTAGCTTTTTATTTTGTAGGACTACCTGCAACTTTAGAAACAAATGCAATACCGCCCGGCATTACTGCCTATGAGACTCGAGGCTCAATATATGTGTAGATTTTCGATAATTCTAAATCAATGAAACATCTCAGAATTTTCCCACAATTTGGCCTTTTTGACTAGAATTGATGTTTTGCATCACAAAATGGCTGATAACTCCGCATTGCTGTGGGACAGTCTCTTTGGCTGACATAAACATCTATGTTAACCGCTTATTTTGCAGGGCTACCTGCAGCTCTTAGAAACAAATACGATACCTTACGGCATCTCTGTCTCTTAAACTCGAAGCTCAATATGCGCATGGATTCTCAATAATTCTAAATCAATTAACTATCGGAGAATTCCCTGAGTCGCCATCGTCATTTATATATCCCCCTGTGCACCCCGGCGTCCCCTTTGTAGTTATGTCCCTGTGTCCCGGTTGTCATTTATATTCCCTGTGTCCCGGTCGTCATTTGTGTCCCGGTGTTCCAGTCTATGATTTCTCTTTGAGTGTCCCGGGCGTCATTTATATTCCTTGTGTCCCGGTGTCCCGGTCGTCATTTATATCCCCCTGTGCCCCCCGGCGTCCCCATTGTAGTTGTGTCCCTGTGTCCCGGTCGTCATTTATATTCCCTGTGTCCCGGTCGTCATTTGTATCCCGGTGTCCCGGTCTGTATATACATTCGTTTTTTAGTTTTGTTTTTCTCCTTTATTTTTTTCCTTTTTTCTTTTTTTTTTTTTTAGTTTATTTAGATTTTTAGATTTTTTAGTTTTTTTGTTAGTTTTTAGTTTTTTTGTAGTTTTTACCATTTTTTTTTAGTTTTTTTAGTTTTTTTTTTTACTTATGTCCTGGTCGTCATTTATACTCCCTGTGTCCCGGTCGTCATTTGTGTCTCGGTGCTTTGTTGATTGCTAATTTATATTATATTTATATTTATGTTCTTTATATTTATTAATATTTTTTTAGTTTTCTTTTTCTCTTATTTTTCAGTTTTTTCCTTTTTTTTAGTTTTTTCTTTTTTAGTTTTTATTTTTTTTTGTTTTTTACCTTTTTTTAGTTTTTTTATTTTTTTTAGCTTTTTAGTTTTTTTATTAGTTTTTATTTTTTTTTTTAGTTTTTGCCTTTTTTTAGTTTTTTCAGTTTTTTTTCGTTTTTAGTTTTTTACCTTTTTTTTAGTTTTTTTTTAGTTTTTTAGCTTTTTTAGTTTTTTTTCTTTTTAGTTTTTTTTGTAGTTTTTACCTTTTTTAGTTTTTTTTCTTCTTTTGTATTAGTGTAAAATAATTTATATATATAGACTAGCTGTTGGGGTGGCGCTTCGCGCCACCCCAACACCTAGTTGGTGGGGGCGCTTCGCGCCCCCCCCCAAGCCCCCCGCGCGCGTAAGTCGTTACGCGCCATATTTGTTACGCGCCATTGTAGTTGTGTCCCTATGTCCCACCTGTGAATATAGATATATATATATATATATATATATATATATATATATATATATATATATATATATATATATAATATATATATATATATATATATATATATATATATATATATATATATATATATATATATATATATATATATATATATATATATATATATATATATATATATATATATATATATATATATATATATATATATATATATATATATATATATATATATATATATATATATATATATATATATATATATATATATATATATATATGTTTTTAACTACGTAAAACTTGCGAATATACAACATTCTTTGCTGTCCCATTGTCTGTGCATATAAATAGATTTTCAGGTTTATCGACTCTTGAACATGCAACATATAATGGTCCATGGGAAAACAATCCGTATTCAGATCTATACCTCATGATTCTAATGATTGCCCTTGAGCTTTGTTGATGGTGATTGCTAATCGACCATTCCCTGAGTCGCCATCGTCATTTATATATCCCCCTGTGCACCCCGGCGTCCCCTTTGTAGTTATGTCCCTGTGTCCCGGTCGTCATTTATATTCCCTGTGTCCCGGTCGTCATTTGTGTCCCGGTGTTCCAGTCTGTGATTTCTCTTTGAGTGTCCCGGGCGTCATTTTTTTTTCTATTTAGTTTTTTTTGTAGTTTTTACCTTTTTTAGTTTTTTTCTTCTTTTGTATTAGTGTGAAATAATTCAGACGTCATATGCGGACAAACATGACGTCACCTGATCCATCCACAGATCCACACATAGACAACTTATTTATATATATATACTAGCTGTTGGGGTGGCGCTTCGCGCCACCCCAACACCTAGTTGGTGGGGGCGCTTCGCGCCCCCCCCAAGCCCCCCCGCGCGCGTAAGTCGTTACGCGCCATAATAGTTACGCGCCATTGTAGTTGTGTCCCTATGTTATATAAACTTGCGAATATACAACATTCTTTGCTGTCCCATTGTCTTTGCATATAAATAGATTGTCAGGTTATCCCCCTGTTTCCCCCGGTGTCCCCGTTGTAGTTGTGTCCCTGTGTCCCGGTCGTCATTTATATTCCCTGTGTCCCGGGTCCCGGTCATCATTTGTATCCCGGTGTCCCGGTCTGTATATACATTCGTTTTTTAGTTTTGTTTTTCTCCTTTATTTTTTTCCTTTTTTTTCTTTTTTAGCTTATTTAGATTTTTAGATTTTTTAGTTTTTTTTATTAGTTTTTAGTTTTTATTTCTTTTTAGTTTTTTTGTCCCGGTCGTCATTCAGACAACTTATTTTTATATATATAGATAGTTTTTTTTTTTTTACTTATGTCCTGGTCGTCATTTATACTCCCTGTGTCCCGGTGCTTTGTTGATTGCTAATCGAACATTCCTTTTGTCCTGGTCGCTTTCTCTTTGAGTGTCGTCATTTATTAGTTTTTTCCTTTTTTTTTTTAGTTTTTTATTGGTTTTTACCTTTATTTTAGCTTATTTTTCAGTTTTTTCCTTTTTTTTAGTTTTTTTTTATTTTTTATTTTTTTTATTTTTTTACCTTTTTTTAGTTTTTTTAGTTTTTTTAGTTTTTTAGCTTTTTTACTTTTTTTATTAGTTTTTAGTTTTTTTTTGTAGTTTTTGCCTTTTTTTAGTTTTTTCAGTTTTTTTTTTAGTTTTTTATTGGTTTTTACCTTTATAGTTTTTTTAGTTTTTTAGCTTTTTTATTTTTTTTATTAGTTTTTTTTTGTAGTTTTTGCCTTTTTTTAGTTTTTTCAGTTTTGACGTCACCTAATCCAGTTTTTTCAGGTGACGTCACCTGACACATCCATCCACACATCCATCCACACATCCACAGACAGACAACTTATTTTTATATATATAGATATATAGATAGATAGATAGATAACACTCTGTATATGACGTCATTATAAGTATATAAGGGGGCGATTCAAAGAGAAGTTTTAGTATAAATCCTACAATGGCAGAAGAAACAGTCGAGGAAGGCTCAAAGAGTTAATGCCAAAAGGCTTGCGGCTAAAAGAGAAAGTAAGAAAAGAAAGCGTGCCGAGGAATCACAAGAACAACGTGAAAACAGCCTTGCGTCTCAAAGAGAAATTACCAAAAAAAATATTGCCGAGAAATCACAAGAACAACGTGAAAACAGGCTTGCGGCTCAAAGAGGTAATGCCAAAAGAAAGCGTGCCGAGGAATCATATGAACAACATGAAAACAGGCTTGCGGCTCAAAGTGACAATGTCAAAAGAAAGCGTGCCGAAGAATCACAAGAGCAACGTCAAAATTATCGCCTGGCATTCAGGTACAGCCCAGTCGATGATTATAGCATGAGTAGATGTGTTCAAATCGGGACTATGTCTAAACTTTGTCCCTGTTGCAAGACCTTGAAATTTAATGGTGAAACAATGGGAATGTGTTGCGCCTCAGGAAATTTAAACTTCCTCAACTGGCTACACCACCAGAGCAATTGAAGACTTTATGACGCTACAGAACGGGACACCGGGACACAAGGAATATAAATGACGACTGGGACGCTCAAAGAGAAATTGCAGATCTGGACCCAAATGACGACCGGGACACAGGGAATATAAATGACGACCGGAACACAGGGACACAACAACAACGGGGACGCCGGAAGGGCAGAGGGGGGCTATATAAATCACGACGGAGACACAGGGAATATTCGGTTAGCAATCACCATCAACAAAGCTCAAGGGCAATCATTAGAAGAATGCGGTATAGATCTGAATACGGATTTTTTCCCATGGACAATTATATGTTGCATGTTCAAGAGTCGGTAAACCTGACAATCTATTTATATGCACAGACAATGGGACAGCGAAGAATGTTGTATATTCGCAAGTTTTACGTAGTTAAAAACATATATATATATATATATATATATATATATATATATATATATATATATATATATATATATATATATATATATATATATATATATATATATAAATATATATATATATATATATATATATATATATATATATATATATATATATATATATATATATATAAAAATATATATATATATATATATATATATATATATATATATATATATATATATATATATATATATATATATATATATATATATATATATATATATATATATATATATATATATATATATATATATATATATATATATATATATATATATATAATATTCACAGGTGGGACACAGGGACACAACTACAATGGCGCGTAACTAATATGGCTCGTAACGACTTACTTGCGCGGGGGGGGGGGGGGCGAGGGGAGGGCGAAGGGGGGGGGGTGAAGCTCCCCCATCAACAACAAGTTGTTGTTGTGGGCCAACAGCTAGTATACAATAAGTTTTATGAAGAATAATATGAAGACGAATGAAGTCTCACGACCAAGAAATCATCACGTAACAAATTCCACGAGCAGAACAGGTTTCACCAGGAGTTGAAATCAGTGTACAAGTCTCGTGAAGAGAAAAATCAACATGCAACAGGTTTCATGAAGAAGAAATAAGAATATAATAAGTTTCTAGAAGACAAATCAAGATACAGTAAGTTTCCCGAAGAAAAAAAGTACATGCAATATTTTTCACGATCAAAAATTGACATGCATTTACATTTCACTAAGATAATAGTAATATGTAACAAATTTGAAATAAATCAGCTTGCAACAAGTTTCACGAAGAAAAAACAAACATACACTCTGTTTCATTAACAACAAATCAGCATCCAACAAGTTTCACAAACGAAAAAAATAACATGCAACATGTTTCACGAAGAAAAATATCAAGATAAAACAGGTTTCATGAAAGAAAAACTATACGTACAAGGAGTCTCAGGAAGAGTAATTAAAAGTACAAAAAGTTTCACGAGAAAAAATTAACATTCAAAAGGTTTCAAGAAGACATAATCAACAGACAACATGTTTCATGAACAAAATATAATGAACAAATAAAAAATAACATAGAACAAGTGTTACGAAAAAAAAATATAATGTGCAACTTGTTTGACGAAGGAAACATTAAGGTAAAACAACTTTCATTGCGATAAAATAAAAATACAACAAGTTTCATGAGGAAAAAATTAACATACAATAAAGTTTCACGAAGAAAAATGGATTTTTTTCCAGTTTTTTAACTATCTCAGAATTTGAAAGTTCTGAGACTGTTAATTGATTTACTGTCATCAAAAATCTATACGCATATTAACCCTCGAGTTTCAGATAAAGTAATGCCGTATGGTGGGGAACTCGTTTCTAAAGGTGTTGGCAGTCCTACAAAATAAACGGCTAACATAGACCTTTCTTTTGGCCCATAAGACTGGCCCAAAGTGAAGTGGTGTTTTCCGGCATTATGTGGTGCTAAGCGACAATTTTGACCAAAAGTAATCTAAAATCCTAATATGTGAAAATTCTCCGATAGTTAATTGATTTAGAATTATTGAGAATCCATGCGCATATTGAGCTTCGAGTTTAAGAGACAGAGATGCCGTAAGGTATCGTATTTGTTTCTAAGAGCTGCAGGTAGCCCTGCAAAATAAGCGGTTAACATAGATGTTTATGTCAGCCAAAGAGACTGTCCCACAGCAATGCGGAGTTATCAGCCATTTTGTGATGCAAAACATCAATTCTAGTCAAAAAGGCCAAATTGTGGGAAAATTCTGAGATGTTTCATTGATTTAGAATTATCGAAAATCTACACATATATTGAGCCTCGAGTCTCATAGGCAGTAATGCCGGGCGGTATTGCATTTGTTTCTAAAGTTGCAGGTAGTCCTACAAAATAAAAGGCTAATATAGTCATTTTTTTTAGCCCAAAAGACTCTCCCACAGAAAAAATGTGTTTTCAGCCATTTTCTGGTGCAAAGCAACAATTCTAGCCCAAAGATAGCTAAAGTATTACTGAGTGAGAATTCTGAGATATTTAATTGATTTAAAATTACCGAAAATCTATAGACATATTGAGTCTCGAATTTCAGAGGCGTAATGTCGTATGGTATTGCATTTGTTTTTAAGAGGTGCTGGTAGTTTTACAAAATAAACGGTTAACATAGGCATTTGTTTTAGCCAGAAATAACGTCCAACAGCAAAGTGGTGTTTTCAGCCATTTTTGTGTGCAAAACAACAATTCTTGTTAAAAGAAATCCAAAAATCTATTGCATGAAAATTCTGAGATTGTTAATTGATTTAGAACTATCGATAAACTATGCACACATTAAGCCTCGAGTTTCAGAGTTAGTAATGCCGTCTGGTGGCGCATTTGCTTTCAATTTGCTCGTAGTCCTACAAAATAACAAGCTAACATAGATATTTATTTTAGCCAAAAAGACTCTCCCGCAGCAAAGTGGCGTTTTCTGCCATTTTGCTTTTGAATGTGTTTTCTCCCGATTTTCTACCACTTTTCGACTGAATCCCTCATGAGAAAAAAAATACCATTCCGAGATTTTTGTAGATAAGACGCCTCCACTAGACTTGAAACCTCCACTTTTTGCAATTCCTCTTAATAGAAATTCCCTTTATAAGATTTGGGTAGCTATTACCCTGAGTGGATTCTTTATTACAGCTCCTCACCACGAGCAGTTTGATAGGTGGCTATAATATAAATTGAATATTAATTAATTGCTTAGACCAATGGCCTAGTCTTGAAATATTCTAATTTGAAAATTTCATTGTTTGAAGCCTCTAAGGCGAGTAGCAATCGTAGCTTAAACTTAAATAGATACAAAGGCATCTATGAGGAAAAATTCAAATAACGAATATTAAAAAGAAATAAGAAAAACTAAACACGAACATGCAAACAAATTTTAAAAAATTACTTAACTTCAAATCTATTGTTTCGTTATCAAGGCGGATCAAAGAGCCTCACAAGGAGGTTTAAATCCTGAGAGTGGAAACAGGTGTTTCTCAGTAACCGGATCAATCTACGAGTACGGCATAATGGTAAGCGTTAAAATATTAATTGTTCATTCACATATAGAAGGAAGAGAACCAAGTCCTTAAAATACAATTTTTCTTATTCTCCTTAAAGGGAAACACATTTCAGGGAGGCTTGTTTTTCAAATCGTCCTCAAGGTTGGGAGGATTCAAACTTAAGTCTTATCCATGGAAGGAAATTAAAATTTATATTCATGAAAAAAGTAATGTTAACCTAGTTAATATCATCCAAGTTGTCACAATCTCCAGGAATCTCTTTTCTAATTCACATATTTCCATATCTTGATCCAGGAAATATTCAACACTTCCTGTGATACACTTAATAATCTCTACTAATAATTTTGAAATGCCAATTATTACATATTTAAGAAATACCAAATGCCGCAGTAATTTGCTTAAAATGCATGGTAAATAATAAATATAGTGCTTGGAATGATTGGATGTTCAACCTGTCAAATACTTTTGTCATGCAACAAAATCAATCAAAAGAAAAAAAAACACGACAGAGTGGCGAAACCCTATATAGGCCAGTGTATTCTCCTGATGAGCCCTTATGTTGGGTGTTGCCTCTGAATTATTTGTCTATATTATTTTTTCTATTGTTTGGTAAATGACAACTTATACTTATTGACGACATGACTGCCTATCCATGGATTATTCTTTATGGTTGATTGTGTGTGGCTATGCTGTTTGACCTATGTGATTGTATGGATGAGTAGGGTTAAGGCCTCATTCAAGTGCTGGTCTATATTAATCACTAATTTAGGAAAACAGTCTTCCTTTTCTTCTTCTGTCTCTCTTTTTATGGCACTTGGTATTAACCAAGTGACATATAGCAGTCGCCAATTCTGTCGGTCTGTCGGTCTGTCTGTCTGTCGGTCCCGGTTTTGCTACTTTAGGCACTTCCAGGTAAGCTAGGACGATGAAATTTGGCAAGCGTATCAGGGACCGGACCAGATTAAATAAGAAATAGTCGTTTTCCCGATTTGACCATCTGGGGGGGAGTGGGGGCCCGGTTAATTCGCAAAAAATAGAAAAAATGAAGTATTTTTAACTTATCAATGGGTATTTGGATCTTAATGAAATTTGATGTCTGGAATGATATTGTGTCTTAGAGCTCTTATTTTAAATCCCGACCGGATCTGATGACATTGGGGGGAGTTGGAGGGGGTAAACCTAAAGTCCCGGTTTTGCTACTTTAGGCACTTCCAGGTAAGCTAGGACGATGAAATTTGGCAAGCGTATCAGGAACCGGACCAAAATAAATTAGAAATAGTCGTTTTCCCGATTTGACCATCTGGGGGGGGGGAGTAGGGGCCGGTTAATTCGGAAAAATAGAAAAAATGAAGTATTTTTAACTTATGAACGGGTGATTGGATCTTAATGAAATTTGATGTTTGGAATGATATTGTGTCTCAGAGCTCTTATTTTAAATCCCGACTGGGTCTGATGACATTGGGGGGAGTTGGAGGGGGAAACCTAAAATCTTGGAAAACACTTAGAGTAGAGGGATCGGGATGAAACTTGATGGGAAAAATAAGCGCAAGTCCCAGATACATGATTGACATAATCGGAACTTATTTGCTCTCTTTGGGGTAGTTGGGGGGGGAGTAAGTCTTAAAAATTAGAAAAATGAGGTATTTTCAACTTACGAACGGGTGATCGGATCTCAATGAAATTTGATGTTTAGAAGGATATCGTGTCTTAGAGCTCTTATTTTAAATCCCGACCGGATCTGGTGATGGGGGCGGGGAGTTGGGAGGGGGAAACCTAAAACTTGGAAAACACTTAGAGTGGAGGGATCGGGATGAAACATGGTGGGAAAAATAAACACAAGTCCTAGATAGATGATTGACATAAACGGAACGGATCCGCTCTCTTTTGGGTAGTTGGGGGGGGGGGGGGGTAATTCTGAAAAATTAGAAAAAATGAGGTATTTTTAACTTACGAACGGGTGATTGGATCTCCATGAAATTTGATTTTTAGAAGGATATCGTGGCTCAAAGCTCTTATTTTAAATCCTGACCGGATCTGGTGACATAGGGGGAAGTTTGGGGTTGGGAGACCTAAAATGATGGGAAACGCTTAGATTGGAGGGATTGGGATGAAACTTGGTTGGAAAAATAAGCAAAAGTCTTGCATACGTAATTTACATAATTGGAACGGATCCGATATATTGGGGGGGGGGGAATTCTGAAAAATAAGAAAAATAACGTATTTTTAACTTACGAAGGAGTGATCGGATCTTCATGAAACTTCATATTTAGAAGGACCTCGTAACTCCGATAACTTATTTTAAATCTCAACCGGATCAAACGTAATTGGGGGGGGGGCAGTTGGGGGGACCGGAAATCTTAGAAAATACTTAAAGCGGTGAGATCAGGATGAAACTGGATGGGAAGAATAGAAACCTGTCTAAGATACGTGACTGACATAACTGGACCGGATCTGCTCTCTTTGGTGGACCGAGTCTAACTTTAGGTTCTGACCTTCTCACAAGTGCCAAATGAGCTCTTGGCTCTTGGCTCTTCCGACCTCGTACCATATGAGCTCTCGGCTCTTCCGACCTCGTCACAAGTGCCATATGAGCTCTTAGCTCTTGTTTTTTCTTTTTTTGTGTGTTTGTGCTGTTGCATTGGTGATTTCTCTTTTCATGATATTTTATTATTCTTGTAACAACCTGGAGACGTAAGCGCATTAGTAGATTTTTAAAACTGCAGTCCTATTGAAGAACAATGAATCCAACTACTAGCTATTAATATCAGGAATAAACTATATATGTACCTTTAAAGTCACCCCTTACTTTTATTAGTGAATGAAATATTATTTGAGAACTTAAAAACCATTGATTGAAAACTTAATATGGATTAAAAATTTATTGAAAAATGTACATCTTTTTATTTGGTTTAGGAAGACAACTTTTACCTCTAATGGAAAACCCTTGCTGATAAACGATTTGTAGAGTAATTTTAAAGCCCTTTCCAAAAGAATGACTTTTTATAAAAGAAAGTGTAACCAAAGCTTATTTTGTTTCTGTATCCCCGGAGAAGAAAATGTAAGAAATAAAATAAAACAACACTAAAAAGACAGCTTTCCGGTCCGAATCTGAATTGTGTCTCTGCGGGGGCAGAGAACTTAACTGCTCACTGCAGTGCTGGGAAGTGGATTGAGTTCAGTTAGTTATAAAATACGTACCACAAATCACAATGCATTGTTCTTTCGTTCATTCTACGTACCCCTTTTGTTTTTATTATTAGCTACTTGAAAATCAGTCCAACACTTACAGTTGTTTTTTCTAGGCATCTAAGAAGATGATGGTGCTGTAATTCAAAAATGTCTTCTTCTTTCCATGGATCATCGACATCAAGTCCAGACTCAAGAGCTGCCATCCTTGCCTCTGCTGCTTTCTTTTTGTTAACAAAGGCAGCGCCAGATGTGGCTTTGGCAATGCGTATACGAGCAAGTCGGGCTTTCTGGAATAAAGGAAAACTAAATAAATTTGAATTGCCTGAATTTAATTGCAGTGCAAGAACTAACATTTCTTGTGATTTTAAGCAAATTAAGAGAGGCCCGATCACAATGTATGCTCTTGCAAAATTGACCAGGAGAGCATTACTTTGTCATGCCCAACAGAATTATTAAAGCTTAATTTATATTGCCCTAGATGTCACACAACGGTCATTATGAAAAGTAAAATGCTTAGAAGTTTGGTCCATATTAATGCCTAACATAAAGTTCCACATGGTGTATAGCCTGTCTTACGTCACAAATTAATAATTTATCAACAAAGATACTAATGTTGAAAGTAACAATCGTGGCCAATGACATCAATGACTATTAACAGGGTGATAACACTGTCGAAGTAGATGACAGTGACATATGCAAATAATGTTGTAAAAAATGACGAAATTGTGGTGACAATAATTATGACATAAATTCTATTGTCATCGTCGTCTTATAATTATCACTGTTGTCTCGAAAACGTCATAATAACCGTCTTACCTGTACATATACTTTAAAACCATTGTTTCTCCAAAGAAATAGTCTAAACACACCTCCTTCCCTCATAACAGTTGATACAAAATTGAATGACAGTTAAGGTTAGGTAAAAGACAGTGTGGGTATAAGTTGTCTTTTTAGATTTAGAAGTTTGCCAATGAAAAAAACAGATTTATTAAATAAAACGCCAATTGTCTTTTAATAAATATCAATATTTAAATAAACTTGAAATTTTACTTTTAAATTAGTATCACAAGAATTTATTTTAGTTTCTATGGGTTTTAAGAAAATATATAAATTCTTGTATTAGTGCACAATTATATTTAAAAGTTATTCAGTATAAGGTGACTTCGATTGGCTAGTTGAATTTCGCTACATAAATATTCAAACCCTATAGACCTGCCCATAACGACATCAAAGAGAGGTATGATAGTGTTATAATATATTTCTCTATTAATTCAATTTAAAAATAGGTTACAAAACTTATTGAGGATCATGGTTGCAGCGACAGTTTGAACATAGTATGGATTTGATCACAGGCCATAGTAACCAAACACTTAAAACGCGCCAAAAAAATGTGTGTGTTTGAGATTTTGCCCCTTTTTGTATCAGACAAATGTCCATTTTCTCTTGTGCATAGGTTTACCTACAATATAGTTTTGTTTCTAAGTTAAACTATCGTAGAGGCTAGTCTGTTTTCAATGTAATAATTTTGCAAGAGGGAAGAATGGAGGGAAGAAGGGAAGAGGTTTTATTGTTTCCCATTGGAATATAGTCTATTCGTAAAGCAAGTTCAATTTCGATTCTCAATGTATTATATTGGTCCACTGGGTCACGCAATGGTAAAAGTGAAGACCCCATATCTTTACTGTACATACACTTTTTTAATTAGTTCCAATCTAAAGTTTAGCAAGTTAATGTTGGAGTTGGCATTGGTAAATAAATTAGGTTATCTTTCTTATGATCGTATTAGATTATTTTCCCCGAACCCTGGCAGGATTAAGAAGAGAGTAGTGAGAGTCTTTGTCATTGTAGTATCCATTGCAGGATCCATCTCTCTCCAAGGATATATTTGTTCGTGGTAGCAAAGGTCGTGATAACTTAGGCCAAACAGCATAACCCTTACTTCCCCACATGTAGTACGCTGATCGTGCTCATACAGGTTATAATATGCGTAAGGGGAGAACTCGTAGAGCCTGTGGGACGGTTCAAACATGATACTATACCCTAGCGAAGGCAAGCTGTGGCACTGATGATGCATAGAGATCAAATCAGTTTTAAGGTAAATTGAGATTAGAGTCATGGAATCTCTCCGTATTAGACAAAACATAACGGAGTAGGAACGGATAAGAGAAAGTAAAAACTGGATTATTTTTTCGAGCGGATTTAGTTGACTTGGAGGTAATCTTCCGTGAAGAAGGTTATATGATCATTGATGCAGCGAATTAACGAAAATTTTTCAGTTTTTGCGTAATTTTGGTAGGAAGGTAAGATAAGCCTGTTCAGGTTATTACAATCTGCGTTGGTGGAGATTACATTTGGGGTAACCAGTATCTTGAGTGGATTCGTGGTTTGTGTCACAGGGTGGTTTGTGTCGCAAGATGTAATTTTGAGTCCAGCTAACCAATCAGTAGAATATTTGCGTTTTTGTTCAATTTACAGTCTCACATGCTATAATCCTTGAAATTTCACTTTTCGGGGATTTATATCGCTTATCGAAAAAATGTCGGTAGCGAATTAAATTGTCATTTGGTAATTAAGTTTAGAAAGTTCTGATTATTCAAGAGACCATTTCAAACATTGTTTTGCAGGGCGCTTAAGAGTCGCAATACAATGACAATATGCAATGACGATTAGATATCGTCATATTTGCTGTGTGACAATTGTTGAGCTTGCTTACTTATTAATTAATCAAGCGAAATTACTAACGAAGTACGTGCTTATTTTCGTGCTCAGTTAAGATTTTGATCTATATTTTTGAAGAGAGATGCATCGAGCATGAAAATATTCAAGTTCTGGACACCCAGAGATCAACCAGGGCAAAAGACGCCTTTAGAGGCAAATAAAAGCACGATTTTGTTCAAACCGGGTATCAAAAAGAGTTATTTCCAAAAACGGGATTCCAAGATAGAGAGATAGAGATAGGTATAGAGATGATAAAATCAGGAAGAAGTACGCCCGGTAGTATGAGAGGGTACCAACTGTATAAAGATGCTATGATCCATAAAGAGAAAAACTGAAAAAAAATGTTACATGAAAATACACGAGAGCCAGCACAAACTCACCCCTCAGATGCTAGGAAAAATGAAGGGACTCCGTGGTAAGGGATAAAACATACAATAGCTGAAGAAATATAGAACGAACATAATCGCGATATGAAATGAGAGGAATTGATGAAAGGAGAAATTCCAGTACACCAAATAGTATGAGCTCAGTATCCAGCAAGGAGTCTCGAAGAAGTAGTAATGGAGATGTTACAAAACTGATGGTTTTCAGGAACGAAGAAAGAGAGGCTTGGGAACAAAAAGACGAGGCGGTTAGGACGTTATTAATGAAACAATTACAGTAAAAAATTCCCAGACGCAACAAAAATCGCCTAGAATAGAACTAAGGCGTGCTATAAGCCTCCAACCGATGTGAGATCGATACGAGTTTAGAAAAATCATGATAGGTTCAACTGAAATTAATGGGGAATTTTGAAGAGTAATGCTTAATCAGAAACAACCTATAGTCCATCAAATGGTCAGAGTGATTTTGCTAGGGATCGATTGCAAGAGAATGAGATGCATGAAAAATAAAATTCCAAGCCAGAAGTGGTAGGTCAGCTGATATAGAAAATCAGACGCGTGAAATTTGTTTTTCAGAAAACTTCTTGGAAAATAATTAAGGTTAAGAGAAATATACCAAATATGAAATGGCAGCAAGCGGGCACCAGGATGGAGCACTCAATGCCAGAGAAAAATAAAAACAAATTTCCCATGAGCGTATTCCCGCGAAAAATCCAAGAAATTTGGAAGAAATTCAATGTGAAAAACCACATGTGGTAATTCATTTCCCATGTGATGACAAATTATTTATTTCTTTTATAAGAATAAAAAAAAACTAAGAGAAAGAAACAGAAATTAAAACGGGACTACAATAAAGAAATGGAGTCGAAGATGGCAAACACTGGAGTTCAATATACATTTGGCTATATTTTATTTTGCGTGAGTAAAAATTGAGAAAAGTAGAAAAGGAAAAATAAATATAAAAAAGAAATTTGACCTACTAATTCTGTCTTTGATGGCAAAAGTAAATTTTGAAATTATTACAGAAATATGAGAAGAGAAACAGCATAGGGGGGTCTTGGACCCATTGAGGACAGCTAGTGATGATCAAAGAGTTGAATTGAATGGTTTACAATTGGCTTCAGAAAATCTGGGAGATATTGAATTTCGGTTTGGATTGAAAAGACTTGGGAAGGAATTTGGGATCAGTCATATCAATTCTAAGCGGTATTTGTTCTCTTTTGAGACCCAAGAGCCCCTTTGGAAAGCCATAAATGATAGCCTGTTACCTCAAAGCACAACTGATGGGCCAGTTATGATCCCTTTACCGAAGCTTGTTTTTCTTATTTCGAGTTCCAGGGAGATACTCACTCCCTTTACAAGTCACTTGATATGTCATCCAAACCTTTACCCGACAACCCAATTCACTGTTCTTACCCTGAAATGGCGTCAACACTTGTTTCCTCAAAACCTTTTTCCTTGAGATATGCATCCAAGTTTCATCTTCAGCTGGCATAGACGTGCATTTTTCATTCGATTAGCTTAAAGGATGGGATCCAGAAAAAAATGATTCATGGTTCGTAAAAATTTGTACCTTATTTCCCTGTACCCCATTAATTTTCACCAACCCTTGTGTTTTTGGTTATTGATAAATTTAAGTTATGCTAAAAGCTTAGTTTAGCCAGAACTTGACGTGTGCCATCGTCTCATGTGCCAGAATCGTGTTAATCGTGCTGCAAACCCCTGATTAAGTTTTACCCAAACCTATATGATCCTTGTGCCTTTTCAATTTATCCATTATACTGTTGGGTGGGGGGATTTGAACTCACTTTGGGTAGGCCAGAAAACTGCTTGAATAGATTGGAATAATTATCTTCTTGTGGACTTCCTCTCTTTAAAATCTTAAACCTCATGCTGCTCGCCCTACAGTCCAGTACCCTTGTTGTTCTGCAGTGGAGACGTATTGGATGGCGATGGATCCTGAGCCAACCTGTTGAAGCAGCAGCATCAACATTGGTTAGAGATGGAAGACAAAAGGCTAATTGGGATTTTGAAATTGACGTTTAATATTTTATTCTTTAAAGGTAGACGGAGTGGCATATGAGTGGTCATATATCTTAAGGGAGAGATGCTTGGTCCCATGCTTCTTTTTTGTCAGGCAAGTGTCCCTCTTCACTTATTCATAGATTTATCCACAATATGTTTTTTTATATATATAGTTTAAAGTCTCGTAGAGGCTAGCCTGTTTTCAATGCCAACATTTCGCAAGAGGGAAGACATTGGTTGCTATAGAAGTTGTGTTTTTTTTCTAGCTAAATATTGCCATTGAAATATTATTTATGCGTAAATCAAGTTCAATTTTGAGTCCCAATGCACTTTATTTGCCCACTACGCCATGTGATGGCTTTCAGAGAACTAATAGCGTAGAACTAATAGTGTAGTGTTAGAGAGCTAATAGTTTAGCAAAAAAAAAATTTCTATTGGTAGGTGATCCAGGGATGCTAACTATTATGTTGATTAGTCTTAAAAGTAAAAGGTTATTACAAAACCAAATTTAAAAAGATTCCTTAAACTTCTTATAAATGGGATTATAATCGAAACAAAACTTTCACCATCGCAAAATACCCTGTGCTGAAAACTTAAAGTCCCCTTTCTTGAACAAGGAAAATTACTTTTTTTCATGGGTAACACTTATGTTGTCCTTCACGGTTCGCGGGGCGCTCCAATATCATAGAGGGCTGTAGAAAGGCTCACTCAATAGGAAAACTGCTATATTTATTTACCTTTGTATGTACCAAAACATGATATCAAAGATAAAAATGCAATTTTAGACAAAACGCTATCATCAAGTGAAAGATGATGAAATGTGTCATAATCGTTTGTCAAGAAATTATGTAACAGTCTTATCTAGTAAACACGAATCCGAATCAGGGAATCAGGTAGCAGAGTCACTTTAATATTACAATCATGCTAAAAATGACATCTTCTTGTATACCAAGTCACAAATTTCCCAAAAAATGTGTTTGACAATTAATATTACGTTTCTTATCCAATCAAGATAATCTATCAAGACATTCCGTCTAATGAATTATCTATCAAGACAAAAATGTTTTTCTAACTAGATGTTTTTTTCTAAAAAGTGTCTTTAAACTTTTGGTTACTATGGACTGAACTTCATTCTTTCCTAGGTTGCAGCAATCGCTGCAACCATGATTATTTGTAATTGTTCTTCACCTATATGGATGCATGCTTAATGCATCATGGATATGGATGCATGTTTAATCCTATATAGATGCAAATTTTATACTTCGTGCATGTTTAATGTTTTTCCACGGCTGTTTATCTTCAGGAACTCGAAGGTGTTTTGTAAAGTTTTTGATAGTTTAAAAAGATTGAGTAACTTCGAATTTTCGTACAGTAGCATTTGACTCTGTCCAATGCAAAGTTGTCGTTCCGTGGTACTAAAGTGGTGCCTTGCTGGAACCCTGAACTTTTTGTTTTAGCTTATGTAATGCAATACAATGAACATTTTCCAATATCCCATGATATCTAATTCGGTACGAAGTCCGTGGTTAAAAAAGCTAACAAACAAAAAAAAAAAAACTATAAGAAGTTTTTTCCATAAAAATTAAAAGAAACCCATAAGAAATTGCTTAATTCAACTTAAATTACTATGAAATTCAAGTGGTCTGTCATTCTCAAAACTTGTTCTTTGCATTAAAGTATAGCTCGCACTCTGAAGAAAATAGTATAAATTTTCAAATGTGTACTGTGTATTATTTATGATTGTGCTTAAATAATGAAATCATATGTAGCTATTGATGTGCATTATCTTTTAAATTTAAGGGCTCTGGTTAGACCAAAAGAAGCATTTGGTTAAAACTTTATGTTTGAATGTGCTTTTCCTCTGTTTTATAAAGCCGTTTCTCGTTTTAGGCATTCAAAACAGTTCTCTTCATTTGTTTGAATATTTCTCAAAATCGTAAGTTATTTTTCATGATTGCCTGGTACTTGTCACGAGAACATAGGTATTACCTCTTAACGGAAAATTCGAAAATACATACCATCTCTCAGTATATATCAATTGATTTGTCAATGAAATATTCTTACCAATATTCTTACCAATGAAATATTCTTACCAACGTTAATATTTTGATCAATGTTAAACTGACATTCCCTTGCTCTCGGCAGAATACTTGAAATATAAGCGGACCTA
This sequence comes from Artemia franciscana, assembly GCF_032884065.1. Lineage (NCBI taxonomy): Eukaryota > Metazoa > Arthropoda > Branchiopoda > Anostraca > Artemiidae > Artemia > Artemia franciscana. Next base: position 40,527,180 of record NC_088863.1, on the reverse strand, counting down.
TTCAAAGATGGATTTTGGACTTAATCATCCTGCTATGATGCATTTTCATCGTCTATAGTTCTCTCGATTTTGTGTCCTCGTAAGCACTAATTGTTTGTGTTTTTCCTATTTCTATTTCTCTATTTTCTTGATTGTGTACAGTTTTTTTCTCTGAGAACTTGAAGCACTGGATTACCTTTCACAAAAGAAGAAATGAACGTTAAATTACCGAAAAACATTCACAGCATAAATCTGGAACATAGCCAAATTCGAGCATTGACCTTATGAATATAAATCCGGACGAAGCATGAAAGATGTCATTCACACATGGGGAGTATCCCAGCTGGAAGAGATGTTTTTTTTTCTAGCAAGAACTTGAAAAAAATTTGAAATGAGATACATTTTTAGCCTCAAACACCTATATAAATCTGTTCGTAAATGTCATGGCTGGTCATTTAAAAAAAGGATATGAAATGGTCGTTGTGACGTTTGACGCTAGCTTGTAAATCTACCAACACCTCAGTTTCACTCAACAGTGACTTGAACAGTTACAATTTAGGAGGGTATGGATGTGTTTGTCCTCTTGTGCTTGCATTCGTAACCAAATAATCGAATTGTGTATTTTGCTCCTGAAGCAAAAGTAAAGGATTTTTCAATCCATAGTGACCTTCCAACACTAGTATCGTATACTAAATTAACCTGCTTTTATTTGCCCATAGAACTATAGTCTGTTACACGGCACCTAGGCTATTTAACATACGGAAAGGAATTGCAGCTGCAGGCTTCTTGATGGCAAGTGTTTCGGAGTTGATATGAAAGCTTCTAGTTCACAAAAGACCCCATTCAAAAAGCTGATAATAAAGGCTTTCCTTGTAACATACGGGTCTAGTTCCAATCTTGACCTTGATAGGGCAAAACATATAAAGTTTTTCTTAACAAAATTTACATCTTACATTTATTTTATCCTCCGTCACGGATTGCCACTAACTTCCTCGATGGAAAAATTGCTTTTCTATAGATTTTTTTTTTCACATCAAACACACCGTTGGGTGGGTAATTAGCTTAGTTATATCATAAAAAAAACAGGATCTGAAAGTACGGAGCAACATTTAAAACTTAAAATGAGCAGAGCTTATTCCGTATCAAACAGTTCGTGGTAACGAACTGTAGTAAGGAGCGACCCGGCTCAATAGTAAACGAAACTCTAAATAACGGAATTTTGATGCTAAAATGTACATCAAAAGAATCGGATTTTCATGCTGATTTTAAATATATAAGTTTCATCAAATTTGGTCTTTGTCATCAAAAGTTACGAGCCTGAGAAAATTTGTCTTATTTTAGAAAATAGGGGAAAACACCCCTAAAAGTCACAGAATCTTAACGAAAATCACACCATCGCATTCGGCGTATCAGAGAACCCTATAGCAAAATTTTCAAGCTCCTATCTACAAAAATGTGGAATTTCGTATTTTTTGCCAGAAGACAAATCACGGGTGCGTGTTTATTTATTTTTTTTTTTCCCAGGGGTCATCGTATCGACCAAGTGGTCCTAGAATGTTGCAAGAGGGCTCATTCTAACGGATATGAAAAGTTCTAGTGCCCTTTTTAAGCGACCAAAAAAATTGGAGGGCAGCTAGGCCCCCTCCCACGCTCATTTTTCTCCAAAGTCAACAGATCAAAATTTTGAGATAGCCATTTTGTTCCACATAGTCAAAAACGATAATAACTATGTCTTTGGGAATGACTTACTCCCCCAGAGTCCCTGGGGGAGGGGCTGCAAGTTAAAAACTTTGACCAGTGTTTACATATAATAATGGTTATTGGGAAGTGTACAGTCGTTTTCAGGGGATTTTTTTTTTGGTTTTGGGGGTGGGGTTGAGGGGAGAGGGCTATGTGGGAGAAGCTTTCCTTGGAGAAATATATCATGGGGGAAGAAAAATTCAATGAAAAGGGCGCAGAATTTTCTAAAATTACTATAAAAAAACAATGAAAAAATAAACATGGAAAAGTTTTTTTCAATTGAAAGTAAGGAGTAGCATTGAAACTTAAAACGAACAGAGATTATTACGCATATGAGGGGTTCTAAAAATACTTTAGCATAAAGAGCGAGGTATTTAGGAGGAGATAAATACCTCGCTCTTTATGCTATAGTATTTTTAGTAATTTCAACCATTTATTCTACGGCCTTTCTGATTCAGGGTCATTCTTAAAGAATTGGCACAAAACTTACGATTTAGTGTAAAGAGCGAGGTATTAACGAGGGTATAAACCCCCTCATATACAAAATAAAAATTTAAGAATATAAGAGTTTGTTACGTAAGTTAATTCTTAAGTTACGTATATTTTTTACTAATAAAAAAATTCGTTAAAAATTAAAGTTTATAGTTGCCTTTTTGTGTTACCGAAAAATTACATGGCAACTAGGCCTCCTTCCCCATCCCTTATTTCTCAAAATCGTCTGATCAGAACTAAGAGAAAGCCATTTAGCCAAAAAAGGAATTAAAATGTAAATAATTTCATTTTAATAATTTATGTGTGGAGAGCCAAAATCCAAAATACATTAATTCAAAAACGTTCAGAAATTACATAAAAAAAAACTAGTTTTTCTAACTGAAAGTAAGGAGCGACATTAAAACTTAAAACGAACAGAAATTACTCCGTATATGAAATGAGTTGTCCCTTCCGCAATCTTTCGCTCTTTACGCTAAAGTTTGACTCTTTACCACAATTCTGCTTTTTAAAACAATTAAAAGCTTTAGCATAAAGAGCGAGGGATTGTGGAGGGGACAACCCATTTCATATACGGAGTAATCTCTGTTCGTTTTAAGTTTTAATGTCGCTCCTTACTTTCAGTTAGAAAAACTAGTTTTTTTATGTAATTCCGTACTAAAACAGCTTTTTATTTAATTAAATGGGCCTTGTGTTTCAATAGTCGTTCTAACAGAATAGAGACAAAAAGTCATTCTTTAGTTAGCGAGGTTTTGAGAATGGGAAGCTCCCTCATATACGAAATAATTTCTGTTTATTTTTAGTTTTATAATTGATACTTAATTTCAGTTGAAAAAAACTTGTTTTTTATTTTATGTCTGACCGTTTTCCAAATAAAAACGGTATATCCACCTCCTCCTTCCTAGAAAGTCCTGCCATGAGAAAATCCTCCATGGAGCATTCCTCCCACGTGAAATCCCCCACGGAAATTTGCCCTCAGACAATTCTATCCTTCCTGAAAATTCTGGATTAAGACTGGAAAATCCTCCTCCGCCTATTCTCATTTGAAATGCTTATTTTTAGTTTAACTTCTGATCGCTTTTCCAATCATACTGACCCCCCCCCCATAATGGAACATGTCTCCCATTGAAAGTCACCCCAAGAAGGATTTATCCCACGGAGAATCCCCGACCTCAAAGAAAAATCCCACCAGACAATTCGAATCCTGCTAAAAAATTATCCAGGAGCATTTACAAATTTAAAATTCGTGAGCCAAAGAGAAAATAAGACAAATAAAAAGATTTTGGTGTACGAGTTCTGGCAAATTCCCCCGTGTAACATTCCCTCTAAAAAACTCACTCCCAGAAACTTACCACCCCATGGAAATCTCAACGGGAAAAATCCTCCTCACACCCCCCTCCCTTGAAACATCTCTTTATACTTCCCAATAACAAATGAAAAAGTAAACAATGGGCAAATTTCATATGTTACTGCACTTTTCCATTGGACTATGAGGGGGTCATTTCACCACTAGAGGTATAGTTATTGGACCTTTCAACTATACTGAACAGAATGTCTATTTACAAATTTTGATACTTACAAATTTTTGGGAAAAGGGGCATTTTAGGGGGCAAGCTGCCCTCCAATCTTATTGGTTACTAAAAACGGCATTAGAAATTTCAATTCTCATTAGAATGAGCGATTGGCCAATGTTCTAGGGTTGGTGTAATGTTCTTTAGTTTGATACGATTACCACTAGGAAAGACGTGTAACAGACAATAAAAATCATAAAAAATAATAAATAAAAACGAAATTCAAAAAATAAACACACATCCGCGATCTTTCTTCTGACAAAGAAAAACCTGTATTTTTGCAGATGGGATCTTCAAACCTCGGCAGTATGCTTCTCTGATACGCTCAATCTGATTTTGTGCTTTTCAGCAACACCCTTGACTAATGATAGGTAGTATTATATACTTCTGATAAATATTATTAAACTTTATGAATTTATCAAGACCTGCAGCCCTAGTCATGGTTTTGAGGGAGCTCCACTTTTTAGAGGGAGTTGATGCAAAATGACTTCATATAACTGAGGGATCTGCAGTTAAAGCAGCAAAGTGAGTTCAGAGACAGAATAAATTCACAGCCTAATTCAGCACGTTCTTTGAGTGCGTGAGCTTTTATCAAACTAGATTTTTGCAGCGGCAGAGTATTCGAGGATAGTTATATTGCGTATACTGAGATGTAAGAGGAGTCAAGTATCCAAGTAAAGAGAAAATTCTCTTACCCCCTCCCCCTAGAAAAAAAATTGTGACAACTTTCAGCTAAGATTTGACAATGTTTTCAAAAGGGACAAACATAAATCTGTACCATTTTTTTCTTTTTCGATATTCACAACCCACTTGTCACCTATGGGCCGTAAGCTTGCTCACAACTCATTCAAACAGGATTTATCGGTTTGAACCAAAGTATGGTTTTATCCGGATTTCTTGGGTTATGATGAAGGAAAGGTAAAGATGGCTAGGCCACATTTTACGAATCAAGGATGAAAGATAACTGAAGATTATGCTTACTGGGAAGTCATCTTGGCCCAAACAACAAGTAGGTCAACTTCGAATCGGTTGGGTAGAAATCATGTCATAAGATTCAACGGGCAACGGCATGGAGGAGAATTTAGTACGGATGAACAGATGGGGGGGGGGTAAAGAAATAACTTGTCAGTGGAGTAGAATACAGAAGTAGCGTGTGACACTGTGTTAGCCCAAGGTGGCATGATACTTTAGTAAGTAATTAGTAGTAGCAATAGTAGTAGTAGCAGCAGTAGTAGTAGTGTTAATATTTGATTTTATCAAGATACAAAGTGTCCACAATTTTCACTAATATTGAGCTGTCAAGAATGGGTCATTTGAACAATTTGGAGCACAGAAACTGATGGAGGGTGGCCCTTGCCTTCTTTGCTGGTGCATCTTCGGAGCCTTTACAGTATTTAAAATGAAGTGCTATGTCAAGAAACTGATCTGATAGAATTGAATGTCACGGGAGTGTCAGGGAGGGGGAAAAGGATACAGGAGGGGATGGTTGCCTTCTAATTGGTTTAATCTATCAAAAAGTGGTACCATACGTAATGTTTTCAGGTTAAATCAGCCCCCTTCTGAGTTCATAGTATAGTTTACTTGAGACGAAGTGGCTAAGAAAAAAAGCCATAAGTACCATAAAAAAGTACCATAAGTAATATTTTTATGTTATATCAGCCCCCTCCGGAGTTCATAGTAAAGTTTACTTTAGACAAAGTGGCTAAGAAAAAAAACAAAAAAACTTAGTTGTTCTTCTGTTGATCCAGAAGCACTTTGGGATGAAAAAATTTTACCGAGTAAAGAGTGGGGTATTGAGGATGCTGTGGACTCCCATATATCTAGGTTTATCCTGAATATATTAATAGACTACTGCTAACAACTCACCATAGCACCGTAGCAACATAGCACCTGTGTTGAGGCCAACACAGCTACGCAAGCTCCTCCTCCATACCAATCTATTCAAAGCCTCCCTCTTTTTACCCTCCCAGGAATTTACCATTTCCTTTAAATCTATCTTTATGACATTCTCTCACCCCAACTGCGGACGACCTGCTTTTCGTTTAGTCCTAAATGGTTCGCCGAAAAGAACAATCTTCAGCAATCTGTCATCTTTCATCTGCAGAACGTGCCCTAGCCATTTCTAGCTTTCTCTCATTATAGCCCTAGAAAGCGGGATTGAACAACACTTCGTGCAGCATACTATTTGAAGTACCGTCTGTCAGCTGGGTACCCAGAACAATCAAGCTCTTGACTCGATCGGGGTGAAGGGCTCAAGCTTGGAGTGGTTTTCATTATATCTACACAATTGGTATCAGATAGTACAGAATGAATCATGTTTATCTTCAAAAAAGAAAATGTGCGGGGTCCCACAAGATTCAATCCATGGACCCCTCCTTTTCGTCATTTTTATTGATCGAGTAAAGCATTACCTGTCAGAGGCTGGTATCATCCTGTTTGCAGATGACACTTTGCTCTTTCTAGCTGCGCCTTCGCTTGATGTTTTGTATGATAAAACTCATAAGGCAGTCACTGAATTCCTAGCTTTTTCTCAGCAAAATTTGTTAACCCTAAGCTTTTCTATAACATTTTTCATTATATTTTCTAGACTTTCGTCAAGTGCTGGAAATGATGAAATCACGGTTCGAGGAAGTGTGATAAAACGAGTAGCAACAGCGAAGTATTTTTTTTTTTTTTTAATTGATGAAAACCTGTCGTGGAAAAACCATTCAAGTGCGATATCTGAAAAATTAAGCAGAGGTCTTGGAGTGATGCGAAGAATTAAAAATCTAGTTCCAAAAAAAGATCCTAAAAATGATTTATTTTTCTATATTTGTCCATATATTAGCAACGGATACTCTATATGGGCAAATAATTTTGTAACATGTTCAAAAGAGTGCAAAAATTTCAGAGTAGAGCTGTAAACTTAATACTGGAATTTTATGATTTTGATGAGTTTCCAGCTTATGAGCATTTTAAAAAGACTAAATTAATGGACGTATCCCAAATTCGAGACTACCAAGTCGCGATTTTCTCGTATAGATATTTGTACCACCTGATCACCCCTGCTTTTGAAAATCTTTTTACTTTTCATAGAGGCCGTCATGATCATAATACAAGAAAAGCTGATAACTTAAACTCGTGAGTTTAGGACTACCACTCGGACATCTTTTGTGATTCGGCATTATGGTCCCCATGTTTGGAATATATTGCCCGAGTGTTTGAAAAATACGCCTAGTCTTCCGGCCTTCAAGTCACGGGCAACGAAGTTTTCTTTTATGTGGTGAGTGATTTTGATGTGAAGCTCGCTCATGTCGTCATTCTATTCAAGGCATTTCGCTGATTTTTTTTTGCTGTTTATTTGTTTTGTTCTCTGTCTTCTTCTTGTCTTTTCCTTTTTCTCTTTTTTCTTTCTTCTTTCATCAGTTGAGTTTCTTTTGTGTTGAGTAGCGCGATATGAATGTGGTTTTAATTAGCTGAGGGTGATAACCTCGCTTGCCCTTCCAAGCTTATTGCCTTTCTTGGCAGGCAAATAGCAAATAGTGTTTGTTTTCTTTTATAATAAATGTATATCTCTAAATGCATATCTTGAAATCCGCAGGCAATTTCTATAGAGAACGTCTAGTAAGTTTTCATCCGCTTTTCAGGGCACCCATGCTTCTGAATCATATTTGACCACTGTCATCACTGTAGCTTCCAATATGTAATCTGGGTTTGCAGACATGTCTTCCTATTCTTCCAAACATTTTTTAACTGTGAAGAAACACCATAAGATATGACTATTCTACTTTTAACATATTCATTGTTCCCACCGTCTTTGCTAATAATGCTACCAAGGTAAGTGAATCTCTACATCTGATCAATCTTTCCGTTCTCCAATGACACCTTTTCTTCTTGATTTATCCCTAGCCTTAGTGACATATTCTTCTCAACATTAATTTTCAAACCTATTCTAGCGCCCTGAACTTTCAAAACCTCTAAAAGTTCATTCATTCTGGTCTAACTTTCATCTAAGATACTTAAATCATTAGCATAATCTAAGAGATTTCTTTTGTTTAGAAAAAGAAAGAGGAGGCCTTATCGTTAAGAGTACTAGAAAATACTTTAATCCCGAGGAGGACAGTGAACTCCCCGTCTTCCTCATTTTGCGTTAAATTTTAGTATTTCCAGAATGAACACCCTAAGATAAGGACACTGATCCACTAGGATGCGTTTGTGAGGCTTGACCCTCACTCAAAGATAAGTATTTATTTATTATTTTTATCGACCCTTAATAATCAGTTACTGTTAATTATGCAGCGTTTGAAACAGTTTGATGTGTGTTGGCTAAATCCAAAAACTAACCCCTATGGCTAGTGACAGTTAATCCAATAGGAAAGGGTTTAGGCGGAAAGCCCACTTATCTATGCTTTTGCGGAGATTGAGCAAACTCTAAGTGGTCTGAGAACTCAAATTGAGAACTTGGAGAAGAGAACTGGTAGAAACAAAGCTGGGTGATTATGATCAAGAGTTCTCGCTTGACAGTCTAGTTTTTCATGGAGTTACATGCTGTAGACACTCGTACGAAAATATTTCGTATTGTAAATAACAAATGCCTTTGACAGACCTCTCGTCTTCTGATTTGATTAATGTATACTATGTCCGCTTGAATAACCGGACCACATAACATGAAGAAGGTTCTATTAAGATTGCTCCAATCCTCGTTATATTTACTAACAAATATGCAGCCCGAAAAGTATTTAAAGCAAAAGTTAGACTTGCTTCAACTGGTGTTCATCTAACGGAGCTTCTAATAAAACGTCGCTGGGACATTTTGAATGCAGTGAAAGACAAGTATGGGCAGCGAAATGCGTTGTCACACGAGGGGAAGGATTTGGCAAACCTAGTGTAGGGTCAGCAGTAAAAAATCCGCTTTATTGCTCCATTTAGATTCTGATGTTATAATTATAAATTTTTATATTTGTTTCGTTTTTTGGTTTTTTATTCATTTATTTTTGTTATTTGTAACATATTATTATTATTTTTTTCTTTTTCAAGTGCTATTTCTTGTTAGTTTATGTGAAAAATGATAATGCCTGTTCAAGATCAATTGATTCTTAAAGATTATTTATCAAAAGGTATTGTTGATGATGATAATATACCAATTGTTGAGCAAAAAATATGAGGGAGAGCGATTGTATTTGGTTGCTGTATAATAGTGATATAAATGAAAAGAGTATGCCACTTGTCCTTGGAGCCTGGATATTTTGGAGGTAATTGAATAATTGTCTTCTTCTTTAAAATTACAGGACTAAGTGAAACATTTTTCAATTCAAACAGTCTCTCACACTTTATTCATTTCCAGGTTATGATCTTTGGGTTAAAAACCGAATGATGATGGTTTGTGGTGGTATTGGATTCCTTGTGCAGAATGGGTTGAATTATAATGAAGAGGATGATACTAGTATATGGAAGGTAAGGCACAAATTTTTTAATTTAAATTTAGTTTAAATTGCTCACCGATGATTTCTTTTCATTACTCACCTGGATGATTTTGTGGGAGGAATGAGTCAGTTGATTTCGAAAGTGCTGTCTAAAGCTAGTCATGATCTTATGGGTAATTTTGATTTTAGCCTGCTTAACTTTTCTCATCATAACACTGATTTTATAGATTTTATTACATTGAACTGCCGCTACCCACTCGTGAGTGTACCCACGAGAATTATTGGACAGGGTACAACAATAATTGGTAATATTTTCGTTTATTCTTCTGATTTGAAGCTTTGTTATGCTGATGTTGTGGCTTTTCCTGGTTCTGACCATTTTATATTTCACCACCTTATATTGGTTAGTGCTATGAAATATTAGTTGCACTGCACAAAGCAAAAGAAAATAAAGACACGAAAATAAAGAAAAAAGAGAATCTTCAAAAGCTTGTGGAGGAAGTTAGTGTTATCGATTTGACCCCCGTATTTTCTGAAGAAGAAACCCCTTCGAGAGCACTTGATCATCTATTATGTGTCATTTCACCCATTTGTGATAGTGCCTGTCCCATTAAGGTGGTAATGCAATTGAAGAAACAGGAACCCCGTAAGCCACGGAGTAAAACCCGTAACGAGTAAAATACTGGAATAAAAGAAAGAGAAGGATTGAAATTTCATCTACATGATAAAAGTAATGGTTCATATGGACTGTAAAAAAAAACAACGCAATTTATTTAACAAGTTACGTCGCAAAACTATGGCCGAATATTATAGTAGTAAGTTTTCAAATAGTAAAGAAAATATGGAAAAAAAACATTGAAACTGATAAAAGAAGTGACCGTTAGGAATGCTGAAATTGGAGGGCATGGATTACAGCATGAAGGGCTTGCCCTTAATGATAAGTCTGAAATGTAAATAAGTTTGGCAATTTTTTCTCTAATATTGGTTGTAAAGTGCAAAATTGTGTAAAAATTAGATTTTAATAGGTTTAGGAACACATTATGTGTGATAATAGAGGTGAGGGTTTTCATTAGCCTTTGCTATGTGAACAAGTAAGAGAGCGCATAAAATAATGAAATCTGTGAAATCAAACTCTGTGGGGGTGAAAGACTTATCTCTTCGAACATTTTCAGCAATAAGGCATTATATTTTATCATTTTTATTATAAACCTGTCACTTAAAGGGAGTTTTCCTTGATCAGCTAAAAGTTGCGAAAGAGAGAACACTTCATAAAGGTGGCCCTAAAAAGGAAATTGAGAATTGGAGACCGACTTCGGTTCTTCAATTGTTTTCAAAACTATTAGAAAAAGTTGTTTATAAATGTCTATATAGTTTCCTACAGGCAAAAAGTTTACCCAATTCGAAAAAAGTGAAACCCAATTCGGATTTTGCAAAGGGCACTTGGGGATTAATGCTTTGCAACAACTTGTGGAATCAATCAATGGCTGTATAGACAGCGGTGAATTACCTTTGTCTGTATTTGGATATATATGGATATTTGGAAAGCATTCAATACAGTAGATTTTCAAACACCACCAAGTCGGATGGAGTCATTAAATGTCCTCGGAAAGTGCTTAAAGTGGCTTTAAAGCTATATCACCGAGAAATCCCTTAAAACTTGAGTTGAATGATGTGAGCTCAGTAGCATTTCCAGTGAGGTACGGAGCACCACAAGGGTCAGTCTTTGGTCTACTGCTTTGCTTTTTCTATGTTTATTTCATGCATTTTTACTTGAAAGATGTGTGTCTTACCTTGTTTTCTGATGATACCGTTTTAACAGTGTTTGACTTATCAGTGAAGGAGCTGGTGAGGAAAGCGAATCTTGCATTGAAAAGGCTTGAGATTTTCACATCATTATGTCTATCGTGTGTAAATATCTGTGTAAATATTCACAAGGCAAAATTTAATGACGTTCTCTAGATTTGATACACCACTGGATGTGTCTAGCCAGGTAGTTTATGTGGCGTTCCTTTTCAACAAGCTGATCATCTCCGCTTCCTTGGATTTATCTTGATTGCCACATGACATGGAAATGTCACAGTGACGCGATTTCATAAGAAATTGTCTGTGGGGTTGGTATGCTTCGAAGTCTGCAGCACTTTCTCCCTCAAAGGATACTTCTGGCTATATATTTTTCACTGGTTTATCTTTTTACGGTTGCCTCCTATGAAGCAGTCAGTAACTTCTTATGAAACTATAGAAAAGTGCAAGTTTTTCAAAATAAAGATGCTAGAACAATTGGTAGGTATGTATATGATGTACAAGATACCTGTTCTTGTTTTGGGGCCCTGAAGATACTTAATATAGGTCAGATAAGAGTTTGCCAGGCTGTAGTTTTTGTGTTTCTATGTACAAATGGTTCAAACCCTGATGTTCTTAAGAATTTTTAGCGAAATAATAGTGATCTGCATAACTGTCAAATAAAGCAAACTGAAAATATTGTTATTGATTTGCGTCGTAGTACCAGATCTTCATTTTCAATGAAACACCTGGGCCCATCTGTATGGAATGAGCTACCTTTGAGCACTAGCTCGGCTGAACACGTACCTAATTTTAAAAAGAATTTATAAGATCTTTTTCGGGGATAATTATAGAGCTTTATTACGGGTGGTAGGTCGGGTAGGGAAGGAAGGATGAGCTGGGGAGGTAATGGTGAGCTGGGAACGAAAGGATGGGAAGGGATAAGGTTGGGCTGTGAGGGCAGGATGGGGGAGGGGGATTTAAGTGCTGAAGAGTGATGGATACTCGAGTTGTTATTATTATTTTTCTTCCCTATTTTTATTTATCTAATATTGTTTTAATTTTTTCAATATATAGTTTAAAGTTTGTTTATTTCTGGTTTATGTATAATAGACCTATTTAAATAGTTGAAGTTTTTTTTTAATTGTTGCATTAATAGGTAAGTAGTTACGTGAGCTTTCTTGCGACCCCAAAACCTCACAAGTTTTCGCCAGTGCGAAAATGTTGTTTAATTTGTTTATTTGTGAATGTGAAAAAAAACCTTAATCTAAACGTGGAAAAAAAAAATCTTTTTATTACTGAGTAATTGAAAGTCATATCCAATTTTTAAGCCTGATAATATGCTTTATATTCAGCATTTATAAAAAAAAATATAAAAAAAAAATTAGGATTTAATCTTAATTAATTAAATTTGTAGCAGCTTTTGCTTGTAGCTTTTCAAACATAGGTAGAATCGTCTTTTTTTCAAAAGGTTAAAAAAGTTTAAAAGCACAGTGTAGGGATTTTGCGGAAAAACGTAACATTACAAAGCAACTTGTAGAAAAAGGAAAATACAAAATTGCCAAGCTTTAATTTTTGGTGGTGAGCGTATTTTCTAGCATTTCCTGTAATTGCCGAAATACAAAAGACTCATGTAGGTCCACAAAAGTATTTACAAAAAGAAACTTTCAGGGCATAAGGCTCCAGAAGTAGTTCCAAAAACAACCCCTCCACCATTTCAGCGCATTTTGACAAATGCAAGAATTCCTTCCTTTTAGATTTTCAAGGTTATTTCTATAGTTTTTCTGGATTACCCAGTAATATCTCTATTCTAGGTTTGAGGAGATGACTAGCCCGTCAAAATCACGCTGGTAACAAACATTTTTACCTAGAAAATATATAAAGAATATTTAAGAAAAAACAGTGCCCGGCGATGCTTGTAGTAGTAATGCCAAATTCTCTTCTAGCCGGGTCAATCTATTTAATATTTCAATGTTTATTCAAGGTTACAAACAATCATAATTTAAACTTATCTAAAGGCAAAAATTCTAAGGGATGTGCTCTGATTTACCCTTTTTTGGCACCCTTTAGAATCTGGCATTATTATTCTGTTCCATAAGAATAAAACTTCGGAGATCTTATGCTAATTATTAAAAATTTTTACCCCTTCGAATCATCTCCCATGTGGGTACTCCAATGATCCTCTGCTGCTTAGCAAAAGAAGATCCAGTTTTGGCCTAATCGAATTATACTACGAGTGAAATTCCCCATCCCCGGTTATTTGTTTCATTATCATTAGCGGCCGAAGAAAAGATTAAGTAGCAAAATTAGCCTTCTACAGACTGATTCCGTAGAAGGCTATGTTTAAACTCTTTTAAGAGGCAACAGTTTTGGAGGTGTTCTCCAATTTCCTCTTTTTTCAACAATCATTAAAACATGGGATTCACTACATTTAATTTTTTATCCCAGATCAAAATTTTCTTGTTTAGGTGCTCTCTAGCTTTAAGACTCTTTGGGTGGTCTTCAAAGAATACTGTCAATGGAAGTGTTTATATGTTTCAGAAATAGCTGCAGAACATTTTGCAGATGTGCCCTGTGTTCATCATTATTAATATGACAATGCAATTCATTTGGACACGCTTAAAACCAGTCAAAACTGTATAAACACATAATGAATCACTACATATTAGATACCAAACAAGATCCACTGATACTAAACAAGTCTTTAAGTTTTTAAAAATACTTCTCATTTAAATTCAGCGTCCCTTGTGTTGTGACAGTCTTTCTTAAAGAATTGTGACAAACAAATGAAACTTTATCGTAAAGAGTGAGGGTTACGGCAGGGGCAGCCCCCTAATATACGCAATAGTTTCTCTTTGTTTTAAAGTTTAATGTTGCTCAATGGAAGTCCCCCGCCTTTAAATTTTCCCCTGAAAAATTCCCCCCGGAAACTTTTCTCCTCACGAAAAGTTCTCCCTGGGTAAAATCTCCTATGGAGAAAATTTTATCTGAAAATTTATTTCGTATATTTTCCAATAGCAAATAGTATAAAATGTGAACAATAGGCAAATTGCGTGGTTGTTACATAATACGGTTTGTTTACTTTTGGTTGTTACCTACTAGGGTTTGTTTTCTTCAGGATTTCTTTGGTTGTTGCGTGATAGGGTATGTTCACTTATGGAAATGGATGCAGGGGATTATTATGTAATAGGGGATTGTTTACTTATGCAAATACTTTCTCCGGATGCTACATAATAAGGTCTATTTACTTTTGGTTGTTACGTAGTATGGGTTTTTACATTTGATTGTTACGTAATATTTACTTCAGGACTTCTTTGATGGTTACGCAATAGGTTTCTTTACTTCAAGATGTAGGTGTTTGTTACATCACAGGGAGTGTTTTCTTCAAGACATTCATGCAGATGTTTTTCAAGACATTTCAAGACGTTTTTTAAGATAATTTTTTTTAAACCGTTTTTCAAGACAATTTAATATTCTTTAAAGAAATTTTCTTCAAGATTTTTTTCAAGACAGTTCAAGACGTCGTTAAGACATTTTCTTCGAGACGTTTTTAAAATGTTTAAAGACTTTTCAAGGTGTTTTTAAGACATTTTTCTTCGAGACATTATTTCAAGACGTTTCAAAACGTTTTTAAGACATTCTTCTCAAGATGTTTTTCAAGATACCTTTGGTTGTTATGTAGTAGGGGAATGTTTACTTATGTTGCCGTGGTACCACCTTGAGTTACTTGATAGATTTATTGGGGAAGACGTAATCTCACATGACTTGGTAGATATACTTGGGAATAACGTAATTTCGCGTGACATAATAGACTTCAGGGTCAAGTGAGGAATCCCCAATTGTAACTAAGAATGCTACACGCGTGGTCGTTACGTAATGACGGCACACGCGGGGGTATTGCCTAATACTTTAAGAGATTTCATTTTCTTTCAATGTGTTTATTCAGGAAACCCTTACAACCCAAAGATTTTTTGCCCGCATTAGGATTTGAAAGATATTTTCCCTCAACGGAATGGAGTACTAGATAGCTGAATCAAGAAACCTTTTCTAATATTATTATTCGAAGAATAATTTCTAACGGATACGTTTCGATGAATCTGAGGATTACATGTGCCAAATGTATGCAATAATTGACATACAGTGGAGGAAATTGATTGCTAGAAAACCTTTGCATTTGATGTGTGCCTGCTTGTTACAGCATTATTAATTTTCGAATGTGACCTAGACAGGTTTAGGCAGCTATTGAATCAGTGAGATGCTACATAGCATTGGCTTTAGACATTTGATTGAGCCATGAAGCTTCCCAACTGTGACCTTGTCTCTCAAAATCCGGAGGGGGTCATGGGCCCAATATATACCTGCAACCACACATATTCATCGTTTGCTAGATTCCGGTTCCACAACATTGGGAGACAGACACATTTTCTATTGAAACATCGTGGTTGAAGCGGTAGCTGTAATCTAATCAGGAACGATTCAAGGCCCATAGTAACCAAAAGTAAAAAAAACACATTTAAAAAACCGGCAAGTGAAAAGAAATTGCCATTTCTAGCTGATTCAGGAATAGTAACCTTTATCTAAAATAAAATTGATAGTAAAGTGTTATTTTGAAAACGAAATTTAGGGAATGTCCGAAAAACGAAACACCTAAGATATTGCACCTGATCGAAGCCAAAAGTACACCATTGGAACCGCCATGGCTGAAAACCCTATCCAGTATATCAGAATTTGAGACTTTATCCTTGTGATTGTGCGGATCATGTCACCTAGAGATACATCTATTAAACTTTTCAGAAATTAGGAGTGGAATATCTGTCAAAATAGTTGTGGTAGGGTACCATGGCGGGGTAAGAGGGTACCCATGAGCAAAAAGGTCTCAAACTATAGCTTGTAGCCATCCAGTCACTATTTGTCATTCAAAAATAACGCTAGAGCTTTCAATTTCCCTTAGCCCATGGAACACATATTACTCTTTAATTGATCAAAGCTAGCGTGACTTCGTTTAAAAAAGAATTGTGTGCATTCTGGCCCATAAAATATAGGTATCGCTATTTTTCTTAAAAAATTGACTTTTGAATTCAATTTTGTATTTCGCATCATGGCTTTATAATAAAAGCCATAATAAGTATCTCAATACCGGAAAACATGGACACGAGAAATTAGTCAGTGTGGCAGAACTGCACTGCAATATGGTCAATTAGAAGTATACAGAAGGATTAGCGATTTAGATGCTGCAAGGACCATAGCTAACATTCCATCTTTTGAGAGAAGTTCAAATTCTTTCCGGGGGGGGGGATCAAGTGTATAAAATGTCTTGTATACGGAAAAGTGAGAGAAAGTAAATATATGGTTTTATCCTTTTTCTAACTCGTTTTCTTTTATAAGGAGGAACGATTTCTGGATGTGACAAGTTCAATACCTGGCCATGCAGCTGGATACTGCCAGTGTTATGTTAACATTTAAAATCAATTAATTAAAAAAATCCCCTGAAAAGGAGTTTTGAAAGAAAATGAAGACCTATTATAAACTAATGAGAAATGAATTCCTATGATAATTCAAGCTCAAAATGTTAAGAAATTACTATTAAAGAATAAATGAAACCCAAAACAAAACAAATTATAATAAAGGATCATATCAAACTTAAAGGTAAACAGAGGGTGATATAGATGAACAAATAATGCTTAAAACAATTAAAAATTTAATTGAATATACAAGTTAAACTTCAAATGAACAAAAATTATAGCCAAAATTAATTTCAGTTCGTGATGGGTTTCATGTGGTTTCGCTAATTATTTAATACTAGCTTCTGGTTTGTTTGATTTGAATTGTCATATGACTTCATCCCTGCTGATCTCAGCTCTTCACTTTTATTTAAAAAACTTCATTTTAAGGAAAGTTTTTATCGATTCCAAAACCTTAAGACAATTTCTCAGCAAAGTTAATATTGTCAATCAAGTTTGGTCAGTAAAAAATCGTTTTTCTTTCCTGAGACTATAAGCTTGGAGAAAACCTCTGTTGTCATGGAGATGTTTCAATTGCCCTATTATCTAAGCCGACAAAAGGGAGGCAATAAAGCTGAAATGACAAAAATATATTGTAAGTTTTTATATTTTTTGCCGGGAACAAAACTTGATTGAAAATTACTGACTGTAGCTTTTATATAAAATGATTGACTCTCTCAGAACTCCAAAAAGGTGGTATTAAACAAATATATAATCTACTAGGATACAAAAACTCTAGATATAAAAACTGATAAGTCATAGGACTAAGAAATAGAAATTAAGCTCTGTTATTCAGATGCAAACCACTACTTTTGCATGTGCCATTTAAGTCTAACTTAATGCCTTTCAATCTTCTTTCCGTAGAATGAGTCAAAGTTTTATTTTCCTATCATGAAATTTGAGCAAATACGAGAAGTAACTGCCCAAGAAGTAATGCTTGTTTCTGTTGCTTTGGATTCAATAGAACCACACAAAGTTTTTCCATAAAGGAGAACGAATCAAATATGATAAAACATTACACACAAAAGAAGAAATTTTTCTTCCCTGGTGATTTCAAATATTCAACATTCATTAATTCTAGCTTCAATGTTCAAAAATTATTAGCATAAGTATATTTGCAAAATTCTTGCAAAACTGTGTCATTACACTCTTAAAAATCAACATGGCCTTGACGGAAGTTGTAAAATGATGTTCAACATGTGTGATTGCATTTACACGGTTGTTCTTATCACTCTAACACCCCAAAAGACTTGAGTTTCCATAGTTCTTCACAGAAAACTAAATAAAGACACAACTTTTCTGAAATGAAAGTAAGGAGTGATATTAAACCTTAAGATGAACAAAAACTATTCCGTATATGAGGGACAATGCCCCCTCCCCAATGCCCAACGTTTTCTGCCAAAGTTTAACTATTGTTCCAATTCCTCAAAAACGAGTGGTTAAACACAAGAGCCTTTGAACTGGAATGAGGAGTATTACTAAAACACTATAAAACCTTAGCGTAAAGAGAGGGGGCAGCCCTCTCATGTCCTGAATAATTTCAGTTCGTTTTAAGTTTTAGTTTCGCTCTTAACTTTTATTTGTGAAAACTTGTTTTCTTTACTTAGTTTCCATTCGTTTTTCCTAGTATATCTGGCTTTACCCGAGGTCCGCGGAGCGCCACCATCCCTTAAACCCGTCTCTTAAAATCAACATTGAACTTTTGGACAGCAATACTTTGAGAAAAAGAACTCATTTAGTATTTTTGCTTTTCAAAATACAATAGGTTTACAAATTAAATTATCATCTTCTAAATCAAAGAGCAACTTGGGCCCCTTTGGGTCTCATACCGCAGGATTCATCTTGACAAAATGCCAGGTACAACATTGCTTTATTATAAACAGGAATACGAAGGTGGACGCCAAGAAATTCGAGAGCTTGTCCTTGCGATTCATGTATTGTCATTGCTAACTCGCAGTGGAAATTGATATCGTTTAACAATGCATCTAAGTTGACCTTTTAATTGACCTTTAATGGAGTCGAGCGTAACTAGAGAAATATGAACCTCGTTTCCTGATTTTTCTGTAATAACTATATTCGCCTTAATTATGTTGTTACATAATTTAGAACAACAAGGCGGGTTCCATTCCAAATCCTTTCTGAAATGTCTAACGTATTTAAAAGCACAACTATTGTATTTTTCTTTAGTTTTAAGTCGTGAAGTGGCAAATCTGCAGTATAAACTAAATTGAAGAATTTTGCAGTGTATTCAGTTGCTCCTTTCTCTTTGTCATAATTTTTGTCATAACATTCTCTTTCTCTTTGTCATAACTTCATAACTATTATAAAGTTTGCATTCTCCTTGGAGGTGACCGACAATTTTGCAATTATTTACTAGCTTCTTTGTTGAGCGAAGCTAAAATAACACGATCCTTCCTTAAATTGAAATTATGATTTAACAGTCATTCTTCAAATATTCCCTCAATTAAATCACCAATAGAAATCGCAACGTATAATCAATACAATCTGGCACAGTCAAAACGAGCTGCATGTTTGGAAGCTGTCAGATTCGTCTGGAACTGTTTATAGAGCATTTGACGTCCAGATAAAAGCAAACCAGTTCGTTTGGATATTGTTGAGGTGGCAATCCAGTTCGAACATGCAAACAGCACTCTGAAAATGAATTACTCCTGTTTTCTACCTTTCCACGGGAAAATGGAGGGCTCCACAACGAATAAAAGCAATGTTGAAGGATCTCTGTGACTTGTATTCAACAATTGTGCAATTTACGTTATCTTTGTAGGTTTGTACTGGATTTTATGCCACAGCTAGTTGGCATCGAAGATTGAAACAAAGTAGTTCTATTAAACTAATATTTTTCTTCTTCACTTTCATTTTGACTCGTTCTGATTCTCATTGTCGCTTGTTTTCTACCCGCACAAATGTTTTTTCTTCACTTTCGTTTCTGAATCGTTAATTTACTGGCTGCTGCATTTCTGATAACGGTACGATTCTGCGCTGTCATTTCATTTATGATTGGTTCTGATTCTCACTGTTGCAAGTTTTGAACCACAAGCGTCTTTGATCTTCACTTTCATTTTTTTGCAAGTTTTGATTCTCGCTGTCGCTTGTCTTCTAAGTGCAAGTGTCTTTGCTCCTCATTTTATTATTGACACATTCTGATTCCCGCTATCGTTTGTCTCCTAGCCGCAAGTGTCTTAATTCTTCATTTTATTTCTAATTCATTTTGATCCCCATTGTTGCAAGTTTCTAGCCACAGTGTTCTATCTTCATCATGTTGGATTTTCACTAAATGAGACAATTTTTCAATGTCCTTTGCTTTGGCTGCCCATGTCAGTCTAGTCTCATTTGGTGGTCCAGAGTGGTTCATTTTCACCCATTGGGAATTTACTTTGTTCGGGTCGTTCTCTTGGAATCATCACGTTTAATAGTTAACATGCCTCGACAAAAATTTCTTATTTCTAGCTAATCTTTATTTATAATTATTATAAATTTGGTGTTTTTAGGTCGTTCTTTTGTCATATCTTCTTATAATTATAGAACTCCTTAGGGTGGTTCTCAACCTAGACTAATAATTAAACTCAAATAAGAAAGTTATATAGCCTCCTCTACGGATGCTACATGAATTCATATATATATATATATATATATATATATATATATATATATATATATATATATATATATATATATATATATATAATACTAGCTGTTGGGGTGGCGCTTCGCGAAACGCCAAAACCTAGTTGGTGGAGGCGCTTGGTGACCCCCCAAGCCCCCCCCCCACGCGCGTAAGTCGTTACGCGCCATTGTAGTTGTGGTGTCCCGGTCGTCATTTGTGTCCCGGTGTCCCGGTCTGTAATTTCTCTTCGAACATTCCCTGTGTCCCGGTCGTCATTTATATATCCCCCCTGTGCCCCCGGCGTCCCCGCTGTAGTTGTGTCCCTGTGTCCCGGTCGTCATTTATATTCCCTGTGTCCCGGTCGTTATTTGTGTCTCGGTGTCCCAGTATTTAATTTCTCTTTGTGTGTCCCGGTCGTCATTTATATTCCCTGTGTCCCAGGGTTTCGGTCGTCATTTGTGTCCCGGTCTGTAATTTCATCAGTTGACAAACATGACGTCAGCCTACAAACAACTTCAGGAGGACATACAGCTCAATCCTTAAAATGACGTCAGTCGACAAATATGACGTCAGTAGAAACACAAACATGACGCCAGTCAACAGACAAACAAATTATATGTATATATATATATATATATATATATATATATATATATATATATATATATATATATATATATATATATATATATATATATATATATATATAGATGATATCATTACAATAATGATAAATATGAATATGACGTCACTCATGATTTTTTTAAAATTAAGGCTATTATCGAATTTTCTCAAACTCATGTCCTCTCTAAATAATTGTTTCAGGCTGGAAAATCTCACAATGCCAATTTTTCAAGCAAATTTTACAGCTGTTTTTGAGAAAAAATTCATAAATACATTACTAAATTTATAGTTACTGGTCAAAAAAAGTGATTAGGTAAATATAGAATCAGGAGACCAGCGGCTTTGCCGCTGGGTCCCAAAATGGGACCCCATTCTTTTATATTCGGATTTTCATTCTCGCTTGTCTTCTAGCCGCAGACAGAGGGAGCTTCTTCTTGATGTCATGGCGTCACATTAAATTTGATGTTACCATCCAGGGAGAAATAAAAATTCTTCCTTAAAGCTGTGACATATTTAGATCGTTTTTTGGCCAAAAATCTCAATATGCCAGTTTAAAAAAAAAAAAACAAAAAAAAACCTATTTTGCCAATTTTGAATTGGCAATTCGCCAAAGTAGCCAATCTTTAGGCAGGGCCCCAGCACGGCATCGTAGCAGACTTGTACATATTGATTCTCAATGTCAGTTATCTCTTATAAACACAGGGAATTTGAGCATCTTCTTGATGTCGTGGCCTCATCATATGTTCTATACAACCATCGTCAGAAAAGTACAAATTCTTCCTTAAAGTTTTGATCCTTTTTAGATCGTTTTAGTGGCCACAAATATCTATATACCAAACAAGAAAAAAAACTGTGTAGCCAATTTTGGGGCTGATTCATTAAGTTTAAGATACCTACCAAGCATTACGAGCCAAAGAAAATTTGCCTAAAGAAAATTCTAACAGCCATGATGAGAAAGATTAAGGATTCTTACCTTCTGCGCTTTTCTTTTGTCTGCTCTTTGATTTTGGTGATAGATCCGGGAAAAATTGGATACAATGACAGGAACAGGTAGAGCAATAACAAGAACACCTGACAGTGAGCAAACGCCACCAACAATTTTCCCAGCTATTGTCTTTGGGACCATATCACCATAACTGAAAGAGATGTCATCATCATAGCAGTATTTGGAATTAATTAAGTAAAAAGTATTTAAGCAGTTACGTAAGTAAATAATGTCGGTACTTGTACTGGACTTAAGTAGAAGATTCCAAAATTACCTAATATTCGTATTTAAGTAAAAACTAGAAGTGCTTGAAGGTACCTTAGTAGTCAAGTACTTTTAGATCTATGCTCAATTTCAATACCAGCTTTACTGGGAAGAGTCTCACTGCAGCGCTTTCGCATGATTCTGCTTTTCTTAAATGTGCCCAGTAGCTGAAATTTTAAACAAGAAAACAAATGATTATGTTGAATTACCTTTATATTTAAATGGATGGTTTTTAAAATTAACAGAAAAATGGATACGGATTCCACATTTCAGCTATGAAGTGCAGAAGGCTATAGATAACTTCGAAGACCACACTGCCTTTCCATGACGAAAGTAAAATAGTTCAAAATAGGGATGATACCTTTTATTGACAGTGAATAGATATAAAATTATGTAAGTGGATATTTCGAACACATATAGTGTTCACCATCAGCAGTAAAACTCTTGCTGATCATAAAGCAGAGTTTTACTGCTGATGATGAACACCGTATATCTGTTCGAAATATCCAGTTACATAATTTTATATCTATTCACTGTCAATAAAAAGGTATCATCCCTATTTTGAACTGTTTTACTTTCGGCAGAAGGCTATGATTCGTGAGTTTGAACTGACATATTATACATCCTTGACTGCAGACATTGGGTCTGCGATCAACAAAAGCTACCCGGGAATGATTGCCAATTTCTTTTTTTACGAAGATTTAAGGTGGAAATCTTTTGTTCTTGCATATCCACGTTTTAAGGGCTCATATATTTACGACAAATTCGCTGAGCAGCTGAGTGGTGTCTTTGCAAGACATAAAAATGCAGTTGAAAGAAAGGTGCGTGAAGCTGTTAACTGGTAATGCCTCAAACTTTAGTAAAACATTTGGAGAATTTCCGACAACATCCAGTGATGAGAGGTAAGTGAGTGGCAATTAAATGAAAATGAAGCAGGTCAATATGACTTATTCTCATTTTTGATTTCTGAAGAAACTCTTAGTAATCGGAGTGGGCATGAATGCTTTGAGCATTTCGGACTTCGACCTCGTTCCGGATGTTTTAGTTGTACATTCAATGTGCTTGTATCCACAAACGCTGATAAGGCATTGGATGATATGGCATATAAGTGGCAGTGTGATGGTGCTCTTTCCAAGTGTAATGCTCGCCGGGACGCTGTTAGCAAGAGCTCTAAAGCCGCAGATGCTTTCAAAAGGGCATGCAATAGACAGCTCATCAGCCCTGTGGTAACTCGATAGAATTCAAACACGAGAAGGAGAATCACTAATGTTTTCCTCTTTTCTGTGGCAACGATATGTCCTTTAGCATAGATTCATAATTGAAATTATGACTAATGAATAGAATGTTTCCTCTTTTTTTACGCTTATTATTCCTCCGTTACGATCGGGGCACTGAAATATTGTAGGGAGCTGTTTAAGGACTCGTTTTAAAAGAAAATGTTATATCTATATGCTTTTTTAGTTAACAAAATGCAATATCTTAAATACAATTTTATTTACACAATCGTAGGTTAAACCACAAACAACGTCATACTAAAATATTTTAAAGGGTTTCATGGGTGGCAGTGACATCGTAATTAGCTCTTTACTAGTTCTGGTAATACAAAGTCGAAGGCTTTTTCTCTTGTGTAATTTTTCATTTAAAGAGTGGCTTGGGTAAAAGTGATGACAACATTGTTCGGTCTTTACTAGGATCGTTTCGTCTGGAGGTATCAAAAACACTTAAAATCAAGTAAATGGAACACACAAAGATATTACAATCCTTATATAATGAAAAAAAAAAGTTCGGGACCATATTCAAATGAAATAGTTCTATTTTATAGTTTTTTTTCTGTGCATGGGGATTTCTTTGACTCGATGGCTTACGGATTAATGTTTTGGGCTTTTAAGAAACATTTTCGATCCTCTTTACAATGAACCAAAAGGTGACAAGGATGGTCCCGAACCCTGATGTCTTTTCTCAGACATAATACATTGAGTCCCCTGCCTTCGTAAAATATTTACTGAAAATTTCAATTGAATTCGCCTAGTTAATCCAGAGATACAGAAAATTCACTATTTTAATAGTTTGTTTAAATGAACTATCTTTTGATTTATCTCATGACTTTAATGTGGATAGGATGACTGCTCCATCTGAACTAAATATCGAAACTTTTAGGTGGATCGGATAACACATTTTTCTCCATATCTAAGCACATAACTTAAAGGCCTATTCATCCTCCCTCCCACAACACTCCAAAAGTTTAGCTCACTCCCAATCTGTCGTTACGGGAGTATTACAGATGTTTCATTTTGATAACCTTGATACATAGTTTATTGCGATTTACGCCTACCCTTCCTCTCAAGTCAAAATTGCCTATCCACTTGGCCCAGACAGCCCCTGAAAGTTGCAACTTAACCTCTCAAACTGTTCCTGAGATAGTGCAGGTATGATTTTTTATTATTAAGAACTAGCTGGGTCGTGGCGGCTTTGCCGCTGGGCCCCAGCACAGCATGGAGTAGGCTTCAATATATGGATTCTCATTCTCCCTTGTGTTCTATTGCAGTTTTTTCAAAGATATTTGATAATTAAAGCAAGTCTAATTTCCAACAATCATATCTACTAAGCTTCAAAGTTTTGGTGTCCTTTTTCAAGGTTTTTGAAATCTTGTAATCGCTTTTTTAATTTTAATTTTTTTTTCTTTTTTCTTTTTGTTCCTTTTTTTCTTTTTAGTTTTTTTTAATTGTTTATCTTTTTTTATTTTTTTTGTTCTTTTCTTTTTTTATTTTGTTTTTCTTCTTTTTTTTTACTTTTTTTTCCGTAACGTGCCCCAACAACAGGTGTGCAAGGTGATAATTTCTAACTGCGTAACTTGCGGATATACAACTGGTGATTCCTCTGATATACTCTGGTAATTCCTCGAACACATTCATATTTTACTTTCTCTTTCAGCCGCAAGCCAGATTTTTCGATGCTCTTGTAATACATCGACAGACTTTCTTTTGGTAATTTCTCTCTGAGCCGCAAGCCTAAACCCCCCCCCCCCTAAGGCAACACATTTGCAGGGTGCTAATTTTTAAATGCGTAAAACTTGAGAAGATACAACATTCTTCGCAGTCCCATTGTCTGTGCATATAAATAGATTGTCCGGTTTACCGACTCTAGAACATGCAACATATAATTGTCGATGGGAAAAACAATCCGCATTAAGATCTGTACTGCATTTTTCTAATGATTGCCATTGAGCTTTGTTGATAGTGATTGCAAATGCTAATCGAATTGGGAATTGCAATCTTTTAAATTGAAAAGGCAGATCCGTTGGATTCATGGGAATGCGAGGAATAAGAACAGCCTCACCCTCAAAAGGCTCTGTCAAGATTGTGGCCTCTATTACGTTTTCCATTGTTTTTTTACGGCGAGTCGCGTGCCATTGCAAAGCTTTGGTGGGTTGATATTTCTTAACAGTATTATTGGTACGCCTATTTTTAGTTGTAGCACATGTGGTGGAAACCCTGAAAGATCCACGGATTTTAAAAATTCAGATGGATAATTAACCGCCTCATTTGGTTCCAAAACTGGAACCTATCCAAAACTATTTTACTATCGCTGTCAGCTGCAAGCCTGGTTTCGAGTTGCTCTGGTGGTTCCTCGACACACCTTACGTAAAGCTGCAAGCTTGGTTTCGCGTTGCTCTGGTGGTTCCTCGACACGCCTTCGTTGACGTAAAGCCATAAACCTGGTTTCGCATGGGTCTGGCGATTCCTTGACACGTCTTCCTTTTTTACTATCTCTGTCATCTGAAAGGGGCAAATAGGGACAAATCTTAGACATAGTCCGATGTGAACACATCTACTCAAGCTATAATCATCGACTGGGCTTTACCTGAATGCAAGGCGATAATTTTGACGTTGATCTTGTGATTCCTCGGCACGCTTTCTTATGGCATTATCTCTTTGAGCCGCAAGCCTGTTTTCACGTTGTTCTCGTGATTCCTCGGCACGCTTTCTTTTGGCAGTATCTCTTTGAGCCGCAAGCCTGTTTTCACGTTGTTCTTGTGATTCCTCGGCATAATGTTTTTCGGTAATTTCTCTTTGAGCCTCAAGCCTGTTTTCCCGCTGTTCTTGTGATTCCTCGGCACGTTTTCTTTTGGTATTACCTCTTTGAGCCAAGAGCCTGTTTTCACGTTGTTCTTGTGATTCCAACAACTGCCTGCTGAATTCTGTAATTTAGTGAAGTCCAAAAATGAATTGGTTGAAAAGGTATTTCCGAATATTCTAACCAATTATAAAAATCATAAAGAGCTCAGTGACCGAGCGATTTTGGCAGCCAAGAAGAAAGACTTTCCACGAAATCAACAATATTATTTTGACCAAGATTCGAGACCAGGAAGTAATTTACAAGTCAGTCGACACAGTTCTGGAACCAAATAAAGCGGTTAATTATCCATCTGAATTTTTAATTCCCTGGATCTCACAGGGTTTCCACCACACGTGCTACAACTAAAAATAGGCGTACCAATAATACTGTTACGAAATATTAACCCACCAAAGCTTTGAATGGCACGCGACTTACCGTAAAAAAAAACAAACAATGGAAAACGTAATAGAGGCAACAATCTTGATAGGGCGATAGAGATATACGATTTTACCTTTGTCATATGCTGGCAGTCCCCGTCATATGCATGAATATGCTCAAGATGCTATTGCGTATGTTCGTCTCTATGGTCGTTCA
Organism: Artemia franciscana; assembly: GCF_032884065.1. Classification (NCBI taxonomy): domain Eukaryota; kingdom Metazoa; phylum Arthropoda; class Branchiopoda; order Anostraca; family Artemiidae; genus Artemia; species Artemia franciscana. The sequence continues at coordinate 40,500,514 of NC_088863.1, read as the reverse complement.
GATTTATTTATTACATTTACATGTAATCAATCTTGGGACGAGATACATCAGCTTTTACTTCAAGGACAATCGGCGGTTCATAGACATGACATTACGGCCCGTGTCTTCCGGCAAAAGTTGAAATCACTGATAAACTACATAGTAAAACTTGAAGTGTTTGGGTCAGTGTGATGCTGGATGTACTCAGTGGAATGGAAAAACGAGGATTGCCACACGCACATATACTAATCTGGCTACATAATAAAATTACTTCTAACGAAATTGATGATGTGATTTCCGCTGAAATACCTGATGAAAATGTCGATAAGGGGTTACACGATATTATTTAAAAAATATGATACATGGACCTTGCGGTGCACTGAACGAAAATTCACCATGCATGGCCAAAGGAAGGTGCACAAAGCAATATCATCGACTTTTAGTACCCAACACAATTACTGGCAATGAAGGTTACCCACAATATAGAAGAAGATCTACTGAAGATGGCGGTAAAACAGCAATAATAAAGAAGCGTAACGGTACCACCATCGAAGTATATAACCAGTGGGTTGTTCCATATTCCCCATTATTATCAAAAACATTTAAAGCACATATAAACGTTGAATACTGTAACTCCGTAAAAGCAATCAAATACATATGTAAATACGTCAACAAAGGCAGTGACATGGCAGTTTTTGGCTTGCAGTCCGAAATCAAACATATCGACGAAATCATACAATATCAGACTGGAAGATACATAAGCAGTAATGAAGCTATTTGGTGAATTCTTTCATTTCCGATACATGAACGTAGTCCAGATGTTGTTCACTTAGCGGTACATTTACAGAATGGTCAACGTGTTTATTTTTCGGAATCCAACGTGCAACAAAGAGCCCTGAATCCAACGGATACAAAGTTAACTGTTTTCTTTTCGCTATGCAAAAATGATTCTTTTGCAAAAAACTGCTGTATACTGAAGTGCCTTCGTATTACACGTGGAATACTAAAAATAAAGTACTTGAACATCGAAAACAGGGTAAGTCAGTCGACGGCCAACTTACCATCTTCAAAGATACCACGATAGGAAGACTCTACACCGTTCACCCCAATCAACATGAATGCTTCTTTCTACGCCTGCTTTTGGTGAATGTACCCGGTCCGACGTCCTTTGAGTATTTGAGAACTGTAAACGGTACTATACATGACACTTACCGTAGTGCATGCCAAGCTCTGAATTTATTGGAGAATGACCAACACTGGGATAACTGCATCAATGACGCGTGCGAAACGTCAACTCCAAGTCAAATTCATGCATTGTCTGGAATCATTCTAACAACTTGCTCTCCTTCAGCTCCTACAGCGTTATGGGGAAAATATAAATCGAAAATGTCCAAAGATATACTCCATCGAAAACGGTTAGAGATGTAAGATATGACTTTTGATTTTACATCAGAAATTTATAACTACACTTTAGTTATTATAGAAGATTTGTGCGTATGTATGGCAAACAAACCTCTTCAGGATTTGGGAATGCCTTCACCTAATCGTACCGCTGCTGTTTCGACAGGTGTAGAATTGGATCGTGAACAAAGTTACAGTACGAGTGATCTATTGTCGTATGTATAAAATAACATTTCCAAGTTAACGTCGGAACAAAAAGACATTTATGATACGATAATGCATTGTGTCGATAACAACGTTGGAGAAATTTTCTTTTTGGATGCGCCAGGAGGTACTGGTAAAACGTTTGTGATAAAACTGATTCTGGCATCAATTCGATCAAAAAATGATATAGCGTTGGCAATTGCGTCGTCCGGAATAGCCGCAACGTTGCTACCTGGTGGAAGAACTGCTCATTCCGCTTTGAAATTGCCTCTGAATTTGCATTCTGCAGAAACTCCCACGTGCAATATTTCCAAATCATCTGGGATGGGTAAAGTATTGCAGCAATGCAAACTTATTATTTGGGACGAGTGCACAATGGCACACAACAAATCGCTCGAGGCTCTGGATCAATGTTTGAAAGATTTGCGAGGGAATTCAAAACCCTTTGGCAGCACATTAATATTGCTTGCGGGAGATTTCAGGCAAACATTACCTATAATACCTAGATCAACCCCTGCAGACGAAATGAATGCTTGCCTGAAAAATTCTAATTTATGGGCACACGTAAAAACATTAAAATGAACTACAAATATGCGTGTCCGATTGCAAAACGATGACTCTGGTCAAACATTTTCAGATCAATTGTTGCCAATTAGAAACGGAAAGCTCCCAGTAGACTCAATTTCTGGACGTATGCAACTACCTGCTGAATTCTGTAATTTAGTGACGTCCAAAAATGAATTGATTGAAAAAGTATTTCCGCATATTCTAAACAATTATAAAAATAATAATGGCTAAGTGAAAGAGCGATTCTTGCACCCAAAAATATAGACGTCCACGAAATCAACAATATTGTTTTAACCAAGATTCGAGACCAGGCAGTCCTTTACAAGTCAGTCGACACAGTTTTGGAACCAAATGAGGCGGTTAATTATCCATCTGAATTTTTAAATTCCGTGGATCTTTCAGGGTTTCCACCACATGTGCTACAACTAAAAATAGTCGTACCAATAATACTGTTAAGAAATATCAACCCACCAAAGCTTTGCAATGGCACGCGACTCGCCGTAAAAAAAACAATGAAAAACGTAGTAGAGGCCACAATCTTGACAGGGCCTTTTGAGGGCGAGGCTGTTCTTATTCCTCGTATTCCCATGATTCCAACGGATCTGCCTTTTCAATTTAAAAGATTGCAATTCCAAATTCGATTAGCATTTGAAATCACCATCAACAAAGCTCAAGGTCAATCATTAGAAAAATGTGGCATAGATCTTAATACTGATTGTTTTTCCCATGGACGATTGTACGTTGCATGTTCGAGGGTCGGTAAACCTGACAATCTATTTATATGCAGCGACAATTGGACAGCGAAGAATGTTGTATATTCGCAAGTTTTACGCAGTTAATTTGTATTGTATCTATCTATCTATCTATCTATATAAAAACGAGTTGTTTTTATGCATGTTTGTTTGTTTTTAAAAAGAGCGTTTGCATATGACGTCATTATAAGTACATAAGGCTTTGTATATGCACAGACAATGGGAAAGCCAAGAATGTTGCATATTCGCATGTTTTTCGTAGTTCAAATCACATATATAAATCTATCTATATTCATAGGTGGTAAACAGGGACACAACTACAATGGCGCTTAACTAATATGGCGCGTAACGACTTACGCGCGGGGGGGCTTGGGGGGCGCGAAGCACCCCCACCAACTATGTGTTGGGGTGGCGCGATGCGCCACCCCAACAGCTAGTATATATATAAAAATGTACTGTCTGTTGTCTGTCTGTTGTCTGTCACAATATGACGTCAAGAAAGCTTTTCATTTTAATATGACGTGTTATCTATATCTATATTTATAAAAATAAGTTGTTTGTTTTTGTGTCTGTCTGTCTGTCCGCATATGACGTCTGAATTATTTCATCATACACCAATTCAAAAACGAATGTATTCAAGCCCAAGTAGATGAGTTGGTAAAGCGTTATGTTCCAGGTTCTAGGTCCGAGAGGTTCCAGGTTCGAACCTTGGCTTTAGCATTAATACAAAAGAAGAAAAAAACTAAAAAAGGTAAAAACTAAAAAGAAAATACTTAAAAAAACTAAAAAAGCTAAAAAACTAAAAAAACTAAAAAAAAAGGTAAAAAACTAAAAACTAAAAAAGAAAAAAAAACTAAAAAAAAGGTAAAAACTACAAAAAAAACTAAAAAGAAAAAAAAAACTAAAAACTAAAAAACTAAAAACTGAAAAAGAAAAAAAAACTAAAAAAGGAAAAAAACTGAAAAATAAAGGAGAAAAAGAAAACTAAAAATAAAAAATAAAAATAAAAATTAAAAATAAAAAAGGTAAAAACTACAAAAAAAAAACAAAAAAAGAAAAAAAAAATTAAAAAAGCTAAAAAAAGGTAAAAACCAAAAAAAAAACTAAAAAGAAAAAAGGAAAAAAACAAAAAATTTATTTCATCATATACCAATTCAAAAACGAAGGTATATACAGACCGGGACACAGGGAATATAAATGACGACCAGAAAACTCAAAGAGGAATTACAGACTGGGACACCGGGACACAAATGACGACTGGGACGTGTGTGTCGACTGACGTCATGTTTGTGTGTCGACTGACGTCATGTTTGTCGACTATAAATGACGACTGGGACACAGGGAAACAACTACAACGGGGACGCCGGGGGCACAGGGGGGATATATAAATGACGATGGAGACACAGGGAATGTTTGTGGCACAGGAATCATTAGAACAATGAGGCATAGATATGAATACGGATTGTTTTTCCCATGGACAATTATATGTTGGATGTTCAAGAGTCGGTAAACCTGACAATCTATTTATATGTACAGACAATGGGACAGCGAAGAATGTTGTATATTTGCAAGTTTTACGTAGTTAAAAACATATATATATATATATATATATATATATATATATATATATATATATATCTATCTATATATATATAAATAAGTTGTCTGTCTGTGGATCTGTGGATCAGGTGACGTCATGTTTCTGTGTCGGCTGACGTCATGAAATTAGTTGTCAGGTGACGTCATGTTTCTGTGTCGGCTGACGTCATGAAATTAGTTGTCGTCATTTTTGCTTTGACGGTGACGTCATTCAAGTTATATAAGACATATGTTCACGTAGAAATCTGTTAATGTTTAAGTTTACAATGACTGATGAAGATGCTCAAAGAGTCTATGCCAAAAAACTTGCTGCTGATAGTTCCTCGGCACGCTTTCTTTTCTGACTTTCTCTATCAGCAGCAAGTTTTTTGGCATAGAATCTTTGAGCATATATTTATTATTTGAGCATATATTATATATATATATATATATATATATATATATATATATATATATATATATATATATATATATATATATATAAATAAGTTGTCTGTCTGTCTGTGGATCTGTGGATCAGGTGACGTCATGTTTCGGCTGACGTCATGAAATTAGTTGCCGTCATTTTTGCTTTGAAGGTGACGTCATTCAAGTTATATAAGACATATGTTCGCGTAGAAATCTATTAATGTTTAAGTTTACAATGACTGATGAAGATGCTCAAAGAGTCTATGGGCACACGTAAAAACATTAAAATTAACTACAAATATGCGTGTCCGATTGCAAAACGATGACTCTGGTCAAACATTTTCAGATCAATTGCTGGCAATGGGAAACGGAAAGCTCCCAGTAGACTCAATTTCAGGACGTATACAACTACCTGCTGATTTCTGTAATTTAGTGACGTCCAAAAATGAATTGATTGAAAAAGTATTTCCGAATATTCTAAAAAATTATAAAAATAATAAATGGCTAAGTGAAAGAGCGATTCTCGCACCCAAAAATATAGACGTCCACGAAATCAACAATATTGTTTTGACCAAGATTCAAGACCAGGCAGTCCTTTACAAGTCAGTCGACACAGTTTTGGAACCAAATGAAGCGGTTAATTATCCATCTGAATTTTTAAATTCCATAGATCTTTCAGGGTTTCCACCACACGTGCTACAACTAAAAATAGGCGTACCAATAATACTTTTAAGAAATATAAACCCACCAAAGCTTTGCAATGGCGCTCGACTTGCCGTAAAAAAAAACAATGGAAAACCTAATAGAGGCCACAATCCTGACAGGGCCTTTTGAGGGTGAGGCTGTTCTTATTCCTCGCATTCCCATGATTCCAACGGATCTGCCTTTTCAATTTAAAAGATTGCAATTCCCAATTCGATTAGCATTTGCAATCACCATTAACAAAGCTCAAGGTCAATCATTAAAAAAATGTGGTATTGATCTTAATACTGATTGTTTTTCCCATGGACAATTGTACGTTGCATGTTCGAGGGTCGGTAAACCTGACAATCTATTTATATGCAGCGAGAATTGGACAGCGAAGAATGTTGTATATTCGCAAGTTTTACGCAGTTAATTGTATTTCGGAACCAAATGAAGCGGTTAATTATCCATCTGAATTTTTAAATTCCATAGATCCTTCTGGGTTTCCACCACACGTGCTACAACTAAAAATAGGCGTACCAATAATACTTTTAAGAAATATCAACCCACCAAAGCTTTGCAATGGCACGCGACTTGCCGTAAAAAAAAACAATGGAAAACCTAATAGAGGCCACAATCTTGACAGGGCCTTATGAGGGTGAGGCTGTTCTTATTCCTCGCATTCCCATGATTCCAACGGATCTGCTTTTTCAATTTAAAAGATTGCAACACAGACAATGGGACAGCGAAGACTGTTGTATATTCACAAGTTTTACGTAGTTAATTTGTATTGTATCTATCTATTTATCTATCTATATAAAAACGAGTTGTGTGTATGCATGTTTGTTTGTTTGTAAAAAGAGCGTTTGCATATGACGTCATTATTAGTACATACGGCTTTGTATATGGACAGACAATGGGAAAGCCAAGAATGTTGTATATTCGCAATTTTTACGTAGTTTGAAACACATATATAAATCTATCTATATTCACAGGTGGGACACAGGGACACAACTACAATGGCGCGTAACTAATATGGCGCGTAACGACTTACGCGCGTGGGGGGGCTTGGGGGGGCGCGAAGCCCCCCCAAGCCCTAGTATATATATATATATATATATATATATATATATATATATATATATATATATATATATATATATTCACAGGTGGGGCACAGGGACACAACTACAATGGCGCGTAACTAATATGGCGCGTAACGACTTACGCGCACGGGGGGGGGGGGAGCTTGGGGGGGTGGTGGGGCCAACACCAACAGCTAGTTCAATATAAATATTTGCGGCGCAGAGAAAAAGTACCATTACATTTTGGCTCAAAGGGAAAGCATCACTAATGTCAAAGAGAAATTATCCTATAATGTCACCAAAAAAGGAACACCAGTAGGAAACACCAGAACAATGCGAAACCAGGCTTGTGGCTCAAAGAGAAAGGGCCAAATTAGGAATGTAAAATTTATGTCAATGAAGGCTTGTCAAGGAACCACCAGAGCAACGCTAAACCAGGCTTGCAGCTGACAGAGATAGTATTAAAGAGGGCGTGTCGAGGAATCACCAGAGCAACGCGAAACCAGGCTTGCGACTTTACGAGCAATAGAGGCAACAATCTTGACAGGGCCTTCCAGGGGTAAGGCTGTTCTTATTTTTTGCATTTCCATGATTTCAACGGATCTGCCTTTCCAATTTAAAAGAGTGAAATTCCCAATTCGATTAGCATTTACAATCACCATCAACAAAACTCAAGGGCAATCATTTAAAAATTGCGGTATAGATCTAAATATGGATGGTTTTTCCCATAGAGAATTATATGTTGCATGTTCTAGAGTTGGTAAACCGGACAATCAAATTATATGCACAGACAATAGGTCTGCGAAAAATGTTGTGAATCTACATGTTTTACGCAGTTAAAAATTAGCACCTTGCAAACGCCTTGCTTTAGGGGGGGGGCATGCCGTCATAATCAATATGACGTCTTATTCAATATAAATATTTGCTGCTCAGAGAAAAAGTACCATTACATTGTGGCTCAAAGAGAAAGTATCACTAATGTCAAACAGAAATCTATATATCTATATATATAAAAATAAGTTGTCTGTGTGTGTGTGTGTCTGTCGAGTGACGTCATGTTTGGGTGTCGACTGACGTCATGTTTGTTGACTGACGTCATTTTAAGGATTGAGCTGTATGCGTCATGAAGTTGTTTGTCGACTGACGTCATGTTTTTCAACTGATGAAATTACATACCGGGACACCGGGACACAAATGACGACCGGGACACGGGGAATATAAATGATGACCGGGAACCTCAAAGAGAAATTACAGATTGGGAAACCCGGACACAAATCACGACCGGGACACAGGGAACATAAATGACGACCGGGACACAGGGACACAACTACAACGGGGACGCCGGGGGCACAGGCGGGATATATAAATGACGACCGGGACACAGGGATTGTTCGAATAGAAATTATAGACCGGGACACCGGGACACAAATGACGACCGGGACACAGGGAATATAAATGACAACCGGGACACTCAAAGAGAAATTACAAACTGGGACACCGGGACACAAATGACGACTGGGACACAGGGAATATAAATGACGACCGGGACATAGGCACACATCATTATAATAATGAGGTATAGATCTAAATACGGATTGTTTTTTTTTAAATACGGATTGTTTATATGTTGCATGTTCAAGAGTCAGTAAACCTGACAATCTATTTATATGCATAGACAATGGGACAGCGAAGAATGTTGTATATTCGCATGTTTTACGTAGTTAAAAACATATATATATATATATATATATATATATATATATATATATATATATATATATATATATATATATATATATATATATATATATATATATATAATATATATATATATATATATATATATATATATATATATATATATATATATATATATATATATATATATATATATATATCTATTCACAGGTGGGACACAGGGACACAACTACAATGGCGCGTAACTAATATGGCGCGTAACGACTTACGCGCGCGGGGGGGCTTGGGGGGTGCGAAGCGCCCCACCAACTAGGTGTTGGGGTGGCGCGAAGCTCCACCCCAACAGCTAGTATATATATATATAAATAAGTTGTATGTTTGATTTTTTGTACGCATATGACGTAATTATAAGTATATAAGGCTTTGTATATGACGTCATTATAAGTATATAAGGGGGCGATTCAAAGAGAAATTTTAGTATAAATCCTACAATGACAGAAGAAACAGCCGAGGAAGCGGCTCAAAGAGTTAATGGCAAAAGGCTTGCGGCTAAATGAGAAAGTAAGGAAAGAAAGCGTGTCGAGGAATCACAAGATATAAGGCTTATATCTATAGTATACAGCTAGTTTTTATATATAGAGATAGATGAGCAAGTGTTTGATTCGGTCGATAGAGGAGCTTTAGTTTAAGGTGCTATTATTGTATGGTACACCAATTCAATTGATTAAAGTGATTAGTTCTATGTACAAGAATAACATTGTTGCGGTTCAGGTAGGATATGAAGTTAGTAGCTGGTTATGTGAATCAGAATTTAAGTATGGTTGCGTTCTATCCCTATTTATATGAATCATTTTGATATAATTTGTCCTAAGGAACAAGGTAAAGGATATTGAAGAGAATGGAATCAAGTAGGAAATTAAAACTCTCCAAGACTACATTAGCCTGATGATTTGAACACCCTTCATGAGAATGATAGCATAATGAATGATAGCATAATGAATGATTGGGAACAGGTAAAGGTGATCAAACCATGTTGAGTAATGAAAAGATCAATCAAGTGGATAGTTTCACTTACCTGGGTAGTATTATAAGTGAAGATTGAGATCCAGTGAAGATATGAAAAGTAGAATAACCAAGGTCCAGGGCATTCTTTCACAGTTGAAAAAAGGTTGGAAGAATAGGAGGACGAATTCGCGAACAAATATTAGAAAATCGGAAGCAACAATGATGACACCGGTCAAGTATGGTTCTGAAACGGTCAAATTATTTGATTTTTTTTTCATAGGAATTGTGTTGATTGTATTGAGTGCCCGTCTGACTGACTGTATTTCAAACAGCAATTTGTCCATAAAATATGATTCTATCCCGCTTTCTAGGACTATAAAGAGTTAAAGGCTCAGATACCATGGACGTGTTCAGCGGAATGAAAGATGGCAGACATTTAAAAATTGCTCTTTTTGGCCAACTGGCAAAAAGCTTCTTGGGAGAGTACAAAGAAAGATGCTTTAAATGGATATGGACTGGGGAAGAGTGTGTGTAGCTGTGTTGGCCTCGGGCAGTTTCGTGCTGCAGTAAGTTGTTAGAAGAAGTAGCAGTAGTAGACAAGTTTAGATTTCAGAAGAATAAAAAATGTGTGGCCAGGGTAATATATATATAAAAAATAAAAAATAAATAAGCACATAAAGAGTCTGCTAAACAGGTTACACACAGAGACATCATATTATAAGGGTTAATCTTGATCCTTGCTGAAACTATTCATTTTTTGGCAACTATGATAGGTTCATATAAGAAAAGATTTTATTTGACATGTAGAGTCTTACAAAAAAGAAAACGACTGAGGAAGATAATTAAAATATGTGGCCTGTTTGGACACTAGAACACCCAACGAAAGAGATTCCATCCTAAAATATAATAAAAAAAAATATCTCTACTGACCCAAATCGCTTCTAAAAAAAAAACTTTCCCCTCCCTCTATTCGGAAATTTAATTGAGAATTATCAACCAGGTCTTAAAATACTAAGCAAAACATTAGGCTATTGCTTTATCTCACCAGACAATCAAAATTTGAACACACCGTGAACTTTGTCCCAGTTTTGTTCTGTATAAACTATGAAAGGATAATAATCATTGCTGTTTTCAAAGTTTTACTCATCAGTCGTGTCGTAAATCGATGCCATACAAGTACAGACCTGGAGACGAAAGTAGATAAAACTAAATGCGCGATCAGATACACAAGAAGTAGTGCCAGAATCTAAGTTACACATTCAACCTCGTAAAAAGACAGTATGCAGCCCACCTCTTCACTCTATCGATTGGTAACCTTTGAAAAGCTGCTAAACGTCCCCACGTCATGAATGAAATTCTATTATGAAATGTAGCCTACCATCTATAATCATTCCTTCACTTCAAGACTTTTGCTTGCACTTAATGTGTTTTGATTTTTAACAGCTGGAACTAAATCATCTTGAGCACCTCCTTCGAAAGCTTGTAAGGAATTGTGCAAAGATATATTCATACACATACCTTGTAAGAATTTAAATGCAAAAAATGTGATCAAGTCCCCTAATAAAAACTATTCTTTTAGTCTGTCTTTCCAATCGACTGCCAAACAATCAGACAAAACCCAGTATAATTAGTAAACAAAGGATGATTTGGCTTGATTCAATGGATTCTCTCAAGTGAATTAGTTACTCACTAAAAAAATATACTGATGCAAATGAAACTATTGAGCATTTCCGCCGAGACAAATAAACTCACAGGAAAATAAATGTTAAACACACTTGCCTGTTAGGAAAACGGATTCCAGCGAATGTAAATTCCAGATGCGAAATAAATCCAATCAGCTGATCTGGTTTATAGTTGGGAGCCAAAATCAAGATCTGGTCTAAAGAACGATCGACAAATTGTGTAAATAATAAAATCGTTCTTGTCAAACGTAGAAATTTAGATTCTATCGTTTTGACAAACCTTTTCCGTTTTATAAATTGTCAATTCTTCTACTCACTAGGAAGCTGCAATACCTGTTTTGGTAATTTTACCAAAAGCAGATGAGGATAAAAAGCAAATAAAATATAATATTGGCTGCGGAACTTTGACTATCCCCATTTAGTTTTTGAGATAGACTTAGAAACCATATTTTTTTTCTTACCGTATATAGCGGAAGGCAAGAACACTGTCTTGGCATTTTTCAAATATTACATTTGCGAGTTGCACCCTTTCGCTTAAATTATTTTAAACATTCAGACAATATATTCCTTCGGCTTTTCTATTCAGTAGAAAAAATAAATCCTACACAAGATAACAGAGCAGGAAAAACTTCTCATTAGACCCTTTTAAAGCTCTTCTTTTAATATAAAATTAAAAAAAAAAACTCTCATTTTGAATTTGACCGAGCAGATGCAAGCATTTCTCAAATTATATATATAAAAAAAAGTATTACTCTTGGCATTGTTTTTTTTTATAAATCACCTAGGATATTCTTGGTTGACTCATTCGACAGGGCTTAAAAAGCTGCTCACAAAAAAAAATCATCAGTTAAGTTTTACCAAAAGTGTAATATGCATGTTATGCAAGGCAGAAACTGGGATATATTGCATCAAGCCTGAACAAAAATGACTACAAAACCTTTGAAACTATGCTTGTAACATCAAATTGAATATGCCAGGAATAATCTGTTACATATTTATTGGATCAGCCAAAAAGTTTGTCCAAAGAGAGTCAGCGTTGACCATTATAATGTCGTAACGTATTAAAAATAGAAGAAGAAATAGCCGTAATGTCAAGAACACACTTATACAATTAGATTAACGCTATGAAATTATGTCATTCGCATTTTACTGAACTTTTGTAAATAAAAGTTGATAAAGTCTATGATGATGGCTATCATAGGCAGCGCAATAGCACTGCCTAAGTAAAGAGCGATGTGGGCACAATGTATTTTTTTTTTTAAGACCAGGACACTTCGTATCGAAGGAGCTGTTGCAAAAATTTCAAACAGAACTCATTTGATTGGAAATTGAAAGTGATAGTGCCCTTTTTAATAGTCAAAAGTGATTGGAGGTTTTTCCCGAAATGCACCTAATAAAATTTTTTAAATGGCCATTTGTTGTCGTAGAAACTACGAAAAAGACTCATTTGATTGGAAATTGAAAGGGCTAGTGCCTTTTTAATAGGCAAAAGTCATTAGAGGTCATTAAGCCCCCCCCCCATACGTCCATCAATTCCCAAAACAAATCTAATAAAAATTTTTAGATAGCCATTTTGTTCAGTGTAGTTGAAAGGTATGAAAATTTATTGAGGATGACAACCCCCCACAATCCTCAGCGCAACGGTTGTCAGTTATGGTTGTAAGCTCCATGCTCTTTTTAAGTAAAAATGATCGTGAAGCAGTCACCCCCCCCCCCAAGTGGTCTTTCCCAAAATGCATCCGATAGAAATTTTGTAGATAGCCATTTGTTCAAAAATAATCCAAAGATCTCATAACAAGGCATTTGAGTGACAAAATCCCCCAGTCTGGGGGTAAGGGCTGTAAGTTATTACCCAAGGCCATATTAGGTTTTTATTAAAGGAGTGGCCGTGTGAACCTCAGAAGAAGCTCATTTGATTGGAAAGGTATAGTTCTAGTTTCCTCTTCAGAGACCAACATGATGGAACGCAACTAGCACCCTTCCTGATATCCTTTTTTCCCGAAGTGTATTCAATTGAGATTTTGAGATAACCATTTTGTCACCAATATTCCAAAAATCATATAACAATGTCTTTAAGGTGGACATAATGTCCCAGGACCTAAGAGCAAGGGTTGTAAGTTATGTCCCGCGGCATATAAGGTTTTTATTGAACAGGTGTTCGTATGGATGGAGCTCATTTGATTAGAAGTTGAAAGTTTTAGTGCCCTTTTTAAGAGTCAAAAGTTAACGGAGGGCAATCACCCCCCCCCACCAAAGCCTAATATTCCACAAAACACATCCAATTGAAATTATAAGAGAGCTATGTGTTGAGCATTGTTGAAAGATTCAGTAGCTATGCGCTTAGTGATATCAACCTCCACACAGTCCTCAGGACAAGGGCTGTAAGTTAGGCAGTTCGTTCATTGTTAACGCATAGTATACGTTATTGAGAAAGGTATGCTATGCATGTTTGAACTTCACATTTTAAGAAGACTAAGGGCATTCAGGTGATCCTTTCAGAGAATGTTGAGGGGAGTGTTGAACTAAATCAGAATACATGCTGTGTATACAGATTGTCAAAGTGGTTTAACACAGGAATAACTGAGTATACTAATTCGGAGAATTCAGGAAATGATAAGGGAGATTATCAAAAAGGTAATATTTGAATGCTACCAATACTAACAACTACCGCCACTACTACTACCACACTACTCCATTTACAGCATAAGGGAAACTTAAATTAAATTAAAATACGCTATGTGCATGCACATTGTCAAAATAGCGTATCTCAAAAACTGATTTGGGTATTAGGCTGTAGCTTTCAGAGAATGCTTAAAGGGAAAATTTTCTCACCAAAAGGCAATGTTTGCACACTACTGCAAATAGTACTGCTACTGCTACATTTACTACTACTACTACTTCAATTGCAACTAATTGTAAGGCTAAGAGCATTGAGATGAAAACCTCAAGAAGTATATGAACATACAGGTTATTCAAAGGACATATCAGGAATTTCATAGCAATGGCCAAATTGTATTAAGTTGAAACTTCCAGGACAAGAGGGATTTTCTATTGACCAAAACGCAATATGTTAATACTACTGCTGCTTATAGTACTACCGCAATTCAATGCTATTTCTCAAGACCAGAACATAATTTGTGCTTTAATGAAAACAAAATACGCTTTAAATGTTTTCACATTTTTCACTTTCATAAGTAAAAAAATTATCAAAAGTTTAAGGAATAAATAACAGCATATGTCAATTAAACTGACAATCCATGGTCATTTGTTTGTTTGTTTGTTTTTTCAGTAAAGCGCAAATTATGTTCTGGTCTCAAGAAGGCATGGGGGTTATAAGCTTCACTCATGTCGGTTTTTGCTCTTTTTGAGTTTAACTCGGCTATGTATTTTAATTTCTGTTCGTTTTGAGTTTCATTTATTTATTAAGTGTGATTTGTGGTAGTTATACGCGTGAAAGATTATTTGACTTTGTTCCCGCTCATTTTTTGCTTAATGGAGGTCTATACTTTTTTTGAAAAACTTGTTTTGTGGAAAAAGTTTTTTAAATTAATCTCGAATAAAAAGTCACTACTCAGGCAATAGCCCTTAAAAAAAAAGACTTAAAGATTAAAAGGCCAAAACAAGGTTTCTTAAAACTAATGTGTCCTATTTACGCACACATACAAAGGGCGGAAGTCACACTCACAACCCTCACCCTCGTAATGTCCAAACTTATGCAATTTTCTCATTATTTTTCTCAGAATATGCCTGTTGGGGGTTGAAAGCTTCTCCCTCCCCCAAAATATCTGCCCTCCAAGATACATTCCCACGGGCATGTCTACTCTTTATTCCTAAGGCGACGCACCTGCAACTAATTTATGAGCGTTAGTTAACAGTTTGGGGAAATATTAATGAACCAGCCACCGCCACCAAGGCTAAGCTTGTATGAAATCCAGAATTTGGCATACAAATTAAAAGAAGGAAACACCAAAAAGTGCCACTTATGTGGCTTCTTCGAAGAGACCTACTTCGCATAATTTCTATATTGAATCTACGAAATGTTATAAATCGATAGAAAAGACAAAATTAATATTAATGAAAATAACTTATAAAATCAGTGTCACTACAATCATCATCAGATTAGAATACTTTGCATGTAACTTTTGCTTTCTCTATTAAAAAAAAAAAAAAAAAAAAATCATGAAAGTGCGTAGTCCTCAGACTCAGTAATAAAAAACATGGTTTAAAAACTTAGAAAACATTGTTTAAAATAAAAAAGGTTCACAAGTGGGGAATTTTCTATAGGGACCTTTGTTACTGGATAGGCCGTACTTGTGGTGCCTGAAAGGGCATCACAAACATTCCTCAAACCCCCATTCCATTTTTTGTTCCCTTTGTCTGGATGTCGTTTCTTGCTATTTTTCTTTTCTTGCATTGACAGAAACCATCAAGCAAAATAAACTGACCTTCAGATAAGTCCTCATTGTTACAATTAATATCCACGTGGTTGTGTGAACTGACGCAAGAACAAAAACGGTCATCAATCTAGTAGTCAAGATTGAGCCAAATTTTGACAGGGAGCCCACGTCAATTTTGATACTTTCCCAAATCAAATTCTTCAGCAATGTGGGAGGCGGAGCCAAGTATTCAGCTACATATTTGATATTGAGAAAGAGATGATTCAATACGACCGTTTGTTTAGAAAAGCGGTTTGGCTAGACACAATACTCTATTAAAGATGTATTAAATTGTCCAATTTAGCCAATCGCACTGTATTGCAACCAGGTTCACAAAAAAAAGTTAAAATAGGAAGACATTCTGAAGCTGTTCGTGGTACAAAGAGTTTAGCATGAAGTGAACCTCGTAAATGCTAACTGAAACTATAAGAAAAAGGAATTTAAAAACAATTGAATAATCAACAGAATTCAATTTTTATATTAGCACTAAAAATTAATATTAGTGATGTTTAAAATAGCCCATTGTATATTTTTTCTTTCTAGCATGACAGTTTCTGCATAGTGCTACGAAAACGGGAAAAAGATACCAAAATAGAGTGAAATCTTGATGAAAAACACAAAATCCAATTCAATAC